>NC_059216.1:15458169-15515669 GCF_020615455.1 Coregonus clupeaformis
AGAGACAAAATAACAACAACAAAAATCCAGAAAAACACATGTCAAAAATGTTATAAATTGATTTGCATTTTAATGAGGGAAATAAGTATTTGACCCCTCTGCAAAACATGACTTAGTACTTGGTGGCAAAACCCTTGTTGGCAATCACAGAGGTCAGATGTTTCTTGTAGTTGGCCACCAGGTTTGCACACATCTCAGGAGGGATTTTGTTCCACTCCTCTTAGCAGATCTTCTCCAAGTCATTCAGGTTTCGAGGCTAATGTTTGTCAACTCGAACCTTCAACTCCCTCCACAGATTTTCTATGGGATTAAGGTCTGGAGACTGGCTAGGCCACTCCAGGACCTTAATGTGCTTCTTCTTGAGCCACTCCTTTGTTGCCTTGGCCGTGTGTTTTGGGTCATTGTCATGCTGGAATACCAATCCACAACCCATTTTCAATGACCTGGCTGAGGGAAGGAGGTTCTCACCCAAGATTTGACGGTATATGGCCCCGTCCATCGTCCCTTTGATGCAGTGAAGTTGTCCTGTCCCCTTAGCAGAAAAACACCCCCAAAGCATAATGTTTCCACCTCCATGTTTGACGTTGGGGATGGCGTTCTCGGGGTCATCATGTCCCTGACATCCTTGGAGAGATCTTTGGTCTTGGCCATGGCGGAGAGTTTGGAATCTGATTGATTGATTGCTTCTGTGGACAGGTGTCTGTTATATAGGTAACAAGCTGAGATTAGGAGCACTCCCTTTAAGAGTGTGCTCCTAATCTCAGCTCGTTACCTGTATAAAAGACACCTGGGAGCCAGAAATCTTTCTGATTGAGAAGGGTCATACTTATTTCCCTCATTAAAATGCAAATCAATTTATAACATTTTTTACATGCATTTTTCTGTTATTTTTTGTTGTTATTCTGTCTCTCACTGTTCAAAGGAGGTTAGAGCCGCCATTTTATCTATGAAAGCAGGGAAATCACCTGGTCTGGATGGCCTTCCTGTAGAATATTATAAAAAGTATGTTGACATTCTTGTACCTGTATTGACAGTGGTGTACCAGGAGTCATTAAAAAATGGCTCCCTTCAGGACAGCTTTAATGAGGCTTTGATATCGCTGATCCCTAATGAGGATAGCGATACTACAGAACCTGGGGATTGTAGAGCTATCAGGCTCCTTAATGTGGATTGAAAGATTCTTCCTAAGACCATTACGATACGCTTAGAGAAGGCACTACCTAATATTATATATAGTGACCAAGTAGGATTTATTAAGAACAGGACCTCAACTGACAATATGAGGAGGCTCTTACATCTCATGTCGTTAAACCGCTCAAATATAGTTCCTACTGCTGCCGTCTCCTTAGGCGCTGAGAAGGCATTTGATAGGGTAGAGTGGGCTTTTCTCTTAAGAACCCTAGGAAAATGTGGTTTTGGACCTGACTTTAGTAAATGGATAGGGGTCCTCTATTCCAATCCTAAAGCAACAATATTTATGAATGGAATTATGTCTCCTTTTTTTGTCTTTCTAGAGGCACGAGGCAGGGTTGCTCGCTCTCCCCTCTCCTGTTTACCATAGTTTTAGAGCCTCTTGCAACAGTGATAAGAACAGATCCAGAAATGAGGGGTGTCCATGGAGGAGGAAAACAAGCTGCTAATGTATGAGATGATATTCTACCGCTGGTCTCTGATCCTTATCAGTCTGTACCACCATGACTTACTTGTATTGAATCATATTCTAGTATGTCAGGCTACAAAATGAATTGGAATAAGTCAGAAGCAATGCCAATTAATGCCATGTGTTACTCTGGAACCGTTCCCCCATTGAATTTCAAATGGGTTCCTACTGGGATGAAATATATAGGGATTAAGTTGAGTTCATATTTGGAGGAAGTGACTAAATGTTTAGCCACTACTAGCCAAGATTAAGACCAATTTAGAAAAATGGGAAAATATAAAACTTTCTTTATGGGGAGAAATCAACGTGATTTAAAATGGTGTGTTTTAGACAAATTAACTAAATACTTTGTGGGATAGGAAAAACCCCAGGATTAATATATCAAGGATGTTGGAGGCTTGGCTTTACCAGATGTTAAATTGTACAATTTATCATTGGGGCAAAAGGGATGCTGGCTTGGATTGGATAATAATAGAATGGAAACTAAGTTAGCCTTTCACCCCTGTTGAGACTCTGTCACATAGTCTTACAGGGGAGAGGTCTGTTGATACTCTCTCACATAGTCTTACAGGGGAGAGGTCTGTTGAAACTCCCAACCCAATTTTGTTACACTCAAAAGAGGTGTGGAGAACAGTACACAAGATATGTGGAATTTCACATCTAAAACAAGGATACTCATCATTGTGGACAATCCTAGGCTACTGATAGGAAAGAAGTCTGTGTACTGGAAACTATCATGTTTCAGGAGAAGACCCAGATGCAGAAAGAGTTGAAGTAACAACAGTTTATTACAAAAACAGGGTGCAGGCAAACGAAAAGTCAAGGGCAGGCAGAGGTCAGTAATCCAGATCAGAGTCCAAAAGGTACAGAATGGCAGTCTCAGGGTCAGGGCAGGCAGAGGTCAATAATCCAGGGTGGTGTGACAAGGTACAGAACAGCAGGCAGTCTCAGGGTCAGGGCAGGCAGAATGGTAAAACCTGGGAAAACAGGAACTTGAGAAAGACAGGAACAAGGGGAAAACCGCTGGTAGGCTTGACGAAACAAAACGAACTGGCAACAGACAAACAGAGAACACAGGTATAAATACAATGGGGAAGATGGGCGACACCTGGAGGGGGGTGGAGACAATCACAAAGACAGGTGAAACAGATCAGGGGGTGTGTCACGCCCTGGCCTATATAACTCTAGTTAGTTTGGTCAGGGTGTGAATATCATGTGTGTGTTTTCTATGTAGATGTTCTATGTTTGTATTTCTATGTTCGGCCGGGTGTGATTCCCAATCAGAGGCAGCTGTCGCTCGTTGTCTCTGATTGGGGATCATACTTAGGCAGCCAGTTTTCCTGCCTGTGTTGTGGGATCTTGTTTGTGCTCGGAGAGTTTGGCTTGTTAGTGAATAGCCTTCCGACGGCACGTTTTGTTGCCTTTTGTTGTTTTTGTATGTTTACTCAGTTTGATAAACATGTATGCATTTCACGATGCGCCTTGGTCTGACCCGTTCTTCAACCACCGTGACAGTGTGACAGGAAACAGTGGCTAATGAAAGGAATTCATACTATCTGTACAACGAAGATGTTTTAGTGTCATGTTCAGATTTGGTTAAAAAAAATTGTGGGAGACAAAGGACATTTTTGGAAATATTTACAATTGAGAGAATGTTTGTTAACTGGCTATCAACAAAATCCAGGAAAGAACCCAATAGTTGAGTATTTGGAATTACCCAAACATAAAGCAGCCATTTTTTACTCAATATTTAGTCATCTGCAGAGTAAAGGAAACTATCCAAGATGGCATAGCAGTGCGGTCGTTTTTTCTGTGTTTTCTGTAGTGTCCTTTATGCAAATAGCCTGTATTTTTTTTTCTTTTTTGTATATATTTTTCAATCTCACTTTCCATCCTTTAACTAAATATACTTTCCTGCAACCCGCCTCACCCAATGTGGAACGGATTCTGTTTGTTACTTCATACATTTTTATCCAGAACTTCTGGCTGAAACTAGCCAGCTAGCCAGCTAACTAACACCGGATCATCGCTAGCCAGCTAACTAGCTACTTGCTATTAGCCACCGTTTAGCAGTCTTCACCATTGTCCGTGGCCGTGGCCTGCACTACATACCAGCCAGCCAGCTCTAGCCTGGACTATTATTCGGCCAGTCTGCACTGTCTGCACGGCACGTTATCGACCCTGAACATATCGTTTTTTCTGCCGGAATCACTGAACCATTAACACCGGATTCATCGCTACTAGCTAGCTGCAACCAAATGGACGTTTTGTGGTTGGCTAATCAGCCCTGAGTTAGCCTTGAGCCAGGCTCATCTCCCGGCTATCTACCTCTCTGTCAACCGGATGGGACCTCATAGTGTCGACACGGAGCCCCGCCGATCCAACACGACTGGTCTGCCGACGAAATCGTCTGATGTGGTTACAACAGGCTTCCCATTACGACGTCGACCACGAAGATGCATCTGCTAGCCCAAGCCCGCTATAGCACACGCTAGCCGTAGCCTCTTGCTAGCTAGTGCTGTAGCAGCCCCCGAACTACCTCCGAACTCTCCTAATGCTGTTCACCGAACCTTATGATAACTCAGCTATACAGCTGATGCCTGCTGGACTGTTCCTTTATACGGTACCACATCCTGTTTATGTTTAGCCTCAGCCCAAACTTTGTCGCCATTCCCAGCTATTGTCTTAGCTCTCTCGAATTACACCTGTGATTGCTTTATGCCTCTCTCCCATGTCAATATGCCTTGCATATTGCTGTTTCGCTTATTTCTTATTGTACTATTTCACTGTAGATCCCCCAGCCCAGCTAAACCTACCTTAGATAGCTCTTTTGTCCCACCCCCCATACACGCGGAGACCGACTCAATCGGTGCCTCCAGTGATGCTATCTCCTTCATCGTTACCCAACGATTAGGTTTACCTCCACTGTACTCCTATCCTTCCATATCCTTTTCTGTACATAATGCCCTGAATCTATTCTACAACGCCCGGAAACCTGCCCCTTTTTTTCCTCTGTACCCAACGCACTAGCAGACCAGTACTTAAAGCCTTTAGCCATATCCTTATTCTACTCCTCCTCTGTTCTTCTGGTGATGTAGAGGTTAACCCAGGCCCTGTAGCCTCCAGTATCACTCCTACTCCCCAGGCGTTATCATTTGTTGACTTCTGTAATCGTAAAAGCCTTGGTTTCTTGCACGTTAATATCCGAAGCCTCCTTCCTAAGTTTGAGTTATTCACTGCGTTAGCACACTCCGCCAACCCTGATGTTCTAGCAGTGTCTGAATCCTGGTTTAGGAAGGCCACCAAAAATGCAGAAATGTCCATCCCCAACTGCAGCATTTTCCGTCTCGATAGAACTGCCAAAGGGGGTGGGGTTGCAATCTACTGTAGAGATAGCCTGCAGAGCTCTATCGTACTATCCAGGTCTGTGCCCAAACAGTTTGAGCTTCTACTTCTAAAAATCCACCTTTCCAGAAATAAGTCTCTCACTGTTGCCGCTTGCTACAGACCCCCCTCAGCCCCGAGCTGTGCCATGGACACCATATGTGAACTGATTGCCCCCCATTTATCCTCAGAGTTCGTACTGCTTGGTGACCTAAACTGGGATATGCTTAACACCCCGGCCAACCTACAATCTAAACTAGATGCCCTCAATCTCACACAAATCATCAACGAACCTACCAGGTACAACCCTAAATCTGTAAACATGGGCACCCTCATAGATATCATCCTGACAAATTTACCCTCTAAATACACCTCCGCTGTCTTCAACCAGGATCTCAGCGATCACTGCCTTATTACCTGCGTCCGTAATGGGTCCGCGATCAAACGACCACCCCTCATCACTGTCAAACGCTCCCTAAAACACTTTAGCGAGCAGGCCTTTCTAATTGACCTGGCCCGGGTATCCTGGATGGATATTGACCTCATTCCGTCAGTAGAGGATGCCTGGTTGTTCTTTAAAAGTGCTTTCTTCTCAATCTTAAATAAGCATGCCCCTTTCAAAAAATTCAGAACTAAGAACAGATATAGCCCCTGGTTCTCCTCAGACTTGACTGCCCTTGACCAGCACAAAAACATCCTGTGGCGTACTGCATTAGCATCGAACAGCCCCCGCAATATGCAACTTTTTAGGGAAGTCAGGAACCAATATGCACAATCAGTTAGGAAAGCAAAGGCTAGCTTTTTCAAACAGAAATGTGCATCCTGTAACTCCAAAAAGTTTTGGGACACTGTAAAGTCCATGGAGAATAAGAGCACCTCCTCCCAACTGCCCACTGCACTAAGGCTAGGAAACACTATCACCACCGATAAATCTACAATAATCGAGAAGTTCAATAAGCATTTTGCTACGGCTGGCCATGCTTTCCACCTGGCTACCACTACCATGCCCCCCCCCCCCTCCTTCACACAAATTCAGACAGCTGATGTGCTGAAAGAGCTAAAAAAAATCTGGACCCCTACAAATCAGCTGGGCTAGACAATCTGGACCCTTTCTAAAATTAGCCGCAGAAATTGTCGCAACCCCTATTACTAGCCTGTTCAACCTCTCTTTCGTAACATCTGAGATCCCAAGATATTGGAAAGCTGCCGCGGTCATCCCCCTCTTCAAAGGGGGTGACACTCTAGATCCTAACTGTTATAGACCTATATCCATCCTGCCCTGCCTTTCGAAAGTATTTGAAAGCCAAGTTAAACAGATCACCGACCATTTCGAATCCCACCGTACCTTCTCCGCTATGCAATCCGATTTCCGAGCTGGTCATGGGTGCACCTCAGCCACGCTCAAGGTCCTAAACTATATTATAACCGCGATCGATAATAGACAGTACTGTGCAGCCGTCTTCATCGACCTGGCCAAGGCTTTCGACTCTGTCAACCACCGCATTCTTATTGGCAGACTAAATAGCCTTGGTTTCTCTAATGACTGCCTCGCCTGGTTCACCAACTACTTCTCAGATAGAGTTCAATGTGTCAAATCGGAGGGCCTGTTGTCTGGACCTCTGGCCGTCTCTATGGGCGTGCCACAGGTTTCAATTCTCGGGCCGAGTCTTTTCTCTGTGTATATCAATGATGTCGCTCTTGCTACTGGTGACGCTCGGATCCACCTCTATGCGGACGACACCATTTTGTATACATCTGGCCCTTCATTGGACACTGTGTTAACAAACCTCCAAACGAGCTTCAATGCCATACAACACTCCTTCCGTAGCCTCCAACTGCTCTTAAACACTAGCAAACTAAATGCATGCTCTTCAACCGAACGCTGCTTGCACCCGCCCACCCGACTAGAATCACTACTCTCGGAGGGTCTGACCTAGAGTATGTGGACAACTACAAATACCTAGGTGTCTGGTTAGACTGTAAACTCTCCTTCCAGACTCACATTAAGCATCTCCAATCAGAAGTTAGATCTAGAATCGGCTTCCTATTTCGCAACAAAGCCTCCTTCACTCATGCTGCCAAACATGCCCTCGTAAAACTGACTAGCCTACCGATCCTTGACTTCGGCGATGTCATTTACAAAATAGCCTCCAACACCCTACTTAGCAAATTGGATGTAGTCTATCACAGTGCCATCCGTTTTGTCACCAAAGCCCCATATACTACCCACCATTGTGACCTGTACGCTCTTGTTGGCTGGCCCTCACTACATATTCGTCGCCAAACCCACTGGCTCCAGGTCATCTATAAATCACTGCTAGGCAAATCCCCGTATTATCTTAGATCACTGGTCACCATAGCAACACCCACCCGTAGTCTGCGCTCCAGCAGGTATATCTCACTGGTCATCCCCAAAGCCAACACCTCCTTTGGCCGCCATTCCTTCCAGTTCTCTGCTGCCAATGACTGGAACGAACTGCAAAAATCTCTGAAGCTGGAGACTCTTATCTCCCTCACTAACTTTAAGCGTCAGTTGTCAGAGCAGCTTACCGATCACTGCACCTGAACACAGCCTTTCTGAAATTAGCCCACCCAACTACCTCATCCCCATATTGTTATTTATTTTGCTCATTTGCACCCCAGTATCTCTATTTGCACATCATCTTTTGCACATCTATCATTCCAGTGTTAATACTAATTGTAATTATTTTGCACTATAGCCTATTTATTGCCTTACCTCTATAACTTACTACATTCGCACACACTGTATATATATTTTCTGTTGTATTTTTGACTTTATGTTTTGTTTACCCCTTATGTAACTCTGTGTTGTTGTTTTTATCGCACTGCTTTGCTTTATCTTGGCCAGGTCGCAGTTGTAAATGAGAACTTGTTCTCAACT
The DNA here is from genome assembly GCF_020615455.1 of Coregonus clupeaformis. Taxonomy (NCBI): domain Eukaryota; kingdom Metazoa; phylum Chordata; class Actinopteri; order Salmoniformes; family Salmonidae; genus Coregonus; species Coregonus clupeaformis. The sequence continues at coordinate 15,466,116 of NC_059216.1, forward strand.
GGCTTACCTGGTTACAGTGGGGGAAAAAAGTATTTAGTCAGCCACCAATTGTGCAAGTTCTCCCACTTAAAAAGATGAGAGAGGCCTGTAATTTTCATCATAGGTACACGTCAACTATGACAGACAAAATGAGAAAAAAAATCCAGATAATCACATTGCAGGATTTTTAATGAATTTATTTGCAAATTATGGTGGAAAATAAGTATTTGGTCAATAACAAAAGTTTCTCAATACTTTGTTATATACCCTTTGTTGGCAATGACACAGGTCAAACGTTTTCTGTAAGTCTTCACAAGGTTTTCACACACTGTTGCTGGTATTTTGGCCCATTCCTCCATGCAGATCTCCTCTAGAGCAGTGATGTTTTGGGGCTGTCGCTGGGCAACACGGACTTTCAACTCCCTCCAAAGATTTTCTATGGGGGTTGAGATCTGGAGACTGGCTAGGCCACTCCAGGACCTTGAAATGCTTCTTACAAAGCCACTCCTTCGTTGCCCGGGCGGTGTGTTTGGGATCATTGTCATGCTGAAAGACCCAGCCACGTTTCATCTTCAATGCCCTTGCTGATGGAAGGAGGTTTTCACTCAAAATTTCACGATACATGGCCCCATTCATTCTTTCCTTTACACGGATCAGTCATCCTGGTCCCTTTGCAGAAAAACAGCCCCAAAGCATGATGTTTCCACCCCCATGCTTCACAGTAGGTATGGTGTTCTTTGGATGCAACTCAGCATGCTTTGTCCTCCAAACACGACGAGTTGAGTTTTTACCAAAAAGTTCTATTTTGGTGTCACCTGACCATATGACATTCTCCCAATCCTCTTCTGGATCATCCAAATGCACTCTAGCAAACTTCAGACGGGCCTGGACATGTACTGGCTTAAGCAGGGGGACACATCTGGCACTGCAGGATTTGAGTCCCTGGCGGCGTAGTGTGTTACTGATGGTAGGCTTTGTTACTTTGGTCCCAGCTCTCTAGAGGTTGTCGTATATGAAGATTATGACGTTGTTAATGTTTTTAAGTGGAACCGGAGAGGACGTTTATTTTAGTGTCAGAGGGAATGGTTTTAATGTGACACCCCGGATAGGACAGAGAAGTCTGTGTGTTGTAGACAGGGGATTGGACAGTAGAGGGAGCCACCCACATCTCGGGGAGATTATATATACTGGGGGGAAAACGAAGAAGAGGTTAGAGCGACCATTGCAATCTGGGGCGTCACTCTCCGGGTGGGCATGACCCCTGTAACTCATGCTGAAAGCTTGTGATATGAATAAACTTATGATCAAAGGTTCAGTATGAGCGGACTCCTTTGTTTATCAGCAATAATTGCCAGCATTTACTCGATACTACAGATGGCGTCACGAAAAGGGAAGGACTGCATCTCTTTGTTTCATTCAGCCGCCAAGCTAACTCCTTCTGAAGTCATGGCCAGATAAGGGTGAGGTTATTTTCTTACCACTTTGGGAGTTTGTTAGTTTGGATGCTATTTGAGTGTGTACTGGAGAGATGTACCGTTAGAACCGATATGCTTAGTGTTGCTTTATTGCTGAGAACTGGGGGTCTGGCTAATCATTATACATTTTTGCACTGGTAAACAGCGCAAAAGGGGGGAGAGCCTATAGATTGGCTATAGAGATGTGTTGCTTGAATAGGAAGTCAAGAACAATCGGGGGCCAAGATATGTATACAAGTTAGGACATTGCAGGATTTGATAAGCCCTCGGAACAAACGAGGCGACCATAGGGTGGGCCATAAATCCTAATAACGCATTCGGTGTGATTAGGTGTGTTCTGGGAACACGGGGTTTGGAATATACATTCTATTGATGTTACCGCTGAGCTGGTGGTTGACGAAGCATTTGTCTGAAGTAACCTCTCATAAAATATCCAGAACTCACGGCAGCCTAAAGTTAGTAGGAACAAAGAAAAGTAATTTAAGGCGCAATGTCGGGTACATTGTTTTCATGCTACATGGTGCATACAGGCTAATGCTAAATGCTAATGCTAATATGCTGCATGCTAACATGTGACCTTAGAGGTCCACTGCGATGGAATAAAGCCTCTTAAATTATGTTTGTGTGTGTAGAATTTCGGTTCTAGGTTATGTGAGCGCTGTTAAATGTTGTTTGACTATGAGGGGAAAACGGAGGTACAGCAGGACTGGTAACTGTCTATTTGGGTTGGGGAGAGAGCTAAGAATCTCCCTTCCACGGTGAAAAAGTATTTTTGAATGTATCGCGCATGCGTGTGATTTTACTAAACTACAACAAGTTTGATTTTACTACACTAGGTTACGACACGGGGGAGTTTATGGCACGAGATTATGACACGTTTGTTTTACGGCACTAAACTACAACACGTTGTTTACTAAAACTACAAAAAGGGGGATTGTGGGTAAATGGGTCATACTTCTGTTACACTGCAGGGGGAGACAGAGAAACAGACGAGAGGGAACAAAGACAAAAGATTTGAAAATGAATGGAATCTTCTAGTTGTTAAAGCGGCTGTTGGTTAAAGATGAAACTGGTTTTGTGAGCTATTGAATTGATAAATGAGAGAGATATATGTTGACTAATTAAAATAAATAAAATAAAAATAATTAAATAAATAAAATAAAAATGTTATTGAGCTATCTATATTTATTCCTGAGTTTATTCTTAGAGCGAATGTGAACGAAGGAATATTGAATGCTGGAAATAACTCAGTGATTGCATAAACTGCTAAATTATTTTTCTGTTTCTATGCTCTTTTGTCATATGAGAGGAACGATAGGACGAGAGGAGAGAGAGAGAGAGAAAGAGAGGAGGGGCTGGCGTGTACGTCACGTGACAAGGATCGAGTCAAAAAGGTTTTGGTTCTGTTTACAAAATCTTCCCCTACAGGATATTTGATGTTATGACAATTTCACAGAGGCTTGGCAAAATACTCATTCATACTCATTCATTAAAAATTGCATTTTTGGAGTTTCTGTGCATCACTTGGGTTGATTAGGGGTTCTGTTGGAAATCGAGTACTGACATTATTCTGTAAAATTAAAATAATTGGGTGCTTATAAAGCAAGGGGGTTTATGGGTATTGTAGTCTGAAATTGACTACTTACATTTACTTTTCGGACGGGTTGTGGTAAGATAGCCACTAATTGATAAATTGGTAAGATAGGATATAGAAATAAAAAAATGGTTTTAATTAATCATAATTTTTAATTTATATTTTAATTGATTTTTTATTTTAATTAAAAATATTTTTTGATAAAATTTTAAATTGATTTTTTTTAATATTCATATTTTTGTTGATTGATTTAAAAAAAAAAAAATGAATGGTTTATATTAATAATTAAAGGGGGGAAGCCATAGGCTATATAGTCTAAAATAAAATAATTCACAATAAAGGAATATAAAAGGGTTGTTACAATGGGGAGAAAGGACAGCAAGGCTATGAAGGTAATTACACCTGTTGATATAGTACAAAATAGTAATCCTTTAACTAAAGTATTTCTAGGTTATCCGGCAAATGAAACAAAAGTTGCCCTTCATTCTCAAACAAAAACTGATAAAAGATTCCAGCGATAAGATAAACAAAGGTATAGAGAAAAGGCTAAAGGAAGAGAAGGCGACAGAAAAACTAATGGCAGAAGTTAGTACACCTTTCTCACATACGGATTCAGCAAAAAGATCCCCACCTTATGAGAATGAAGTAGAGCTTAGGGATGTTTATCCTCAGCTTCCAGTGATCATCCAGGAGGGTGATTATTGCATCAGAGATGAAGATGAACGAATAATAGATAGAGGACAAGCAGAAACGACAATAAAAATGAATCCAAAACTCCAGAAGTAAGAAAAAACCGAGATGTCTGGAAACTAAGAGAAGAATGAGGTTCGGAAAGATGAGGATGAAGATACAGAAGAGAAGAAAAACTGCTGAGAAAAGAATCCCAAGAATTGGAGGAGAAGAATACATTGAGGTCAAGGAAAGGCCAATAGTAAGAAGATGATGGAAGATGATATTTCGAGGACAGAACTTAGAATATAAGCTTTTGAAGAATACTGATATGTCAACAACAAGAAGGAACAGGACCAAGAAACTCTCAGAAAACTCAATCATACAACTGGTGGAGAAGAGAAGCTTTGGTTATGAAGAATCAGAGTGAACCAAATCAACAATCACTGTTACAGCTTCAACTGAACAAGGTCAAATGCAATTGTACCAGCCACCAAGGGGGTACCAGTTGTTATCCATATCCACAGCCAGTTTCTGGGCAGACACAGAATTGGAGAGGAAGAGGACAAGAAGGCTTAGAAGATTTCAGCTACACTTCCAGCAACTTTCAGAAGAGTGTTATAATTATGGACAGGTTGGTCACTTTACCTGTGAGTGCAATGGGCCAGGAGGAAACAACAGAGGAAATTTCTGAGGAAGATAAAGGAGCAAGTGAAGATCACCTGTTCTCTAGGTGAACCCTTAAAGGATTCTAGAGTGCCTAGAAGATACGAAGGGGGGTGTCAGCTGGTAGCACCAATTGGGAAGAAAATATCTAACAATTGAAGTAAAAACAAAGGACTAGGAGAGGTGAATAGTGGAAAAGCTTTTATCTGTGTTGAGCCTAAAGAGGTTAAACATCTCACTATGTAAAATTAACTAATTAGGATAGGAATTTGAGGTAGTAAAACAGCTAATTACTCTTAAGGAACCAATTGAGCTCTGCTATAAAAATCAAAGAGAAATTAAAATAGACATACTAATATTAGAACATATACCTATTGCATTGTTGGAAAGAGATGCATTGTGTAAATTGAACTGTACAATAAGATGTACACTAGACGACTGTCTGGTAGAAGATTTTAAAAAGAATAGGGTTTTTGGGAATCATATTTGCTTGAAAAGATAATATCATAGGAAGGATGATAATCTATTAGACTGCCTATTAGGCAATCTGTCTGAAGAATAAAGTTAAAAGGGGTGACTGTTATTCTTGGTTACATTCCTACACCAAGGGATTTCAAACTAGGCTAAAAGGTGTTTAGTCGTTTGCCAAGTCTGTGTGTAAAGAAGTCAGAAGCAGGTGGGGACTTTCCCGATCACATATTCTAAAAATTGGTGGTAAAGGATTTTGTGAATAAATCAGTGGAAAAGGTTTTTAAAAGTTAGGAGAAAATATTAGATTAAAAAAGTTAGGAGAACTAGGGTTGAAGGAACTCTAAGACAGTAAGCTAAGTTTCAAAGTTAGTAGTAAGAGAGAGAGAACAGTGGTGAAGGACATTTTAGAGTTTAGTGGGAAGATAGATATGGTAGGAGTTTAGATCTGTTAGGAGCAGATGCATTGAGAAAGTATGCGTTGCTGAATGATAAGAGAAGATTGAGGGTGATTGAGTATCTATATTTACAATTCCCAGCAGGAAGATCAAGGTAATTGTGGGTGTATTTTTTATAATCAAAAGTTTGAAAGTGAGGGATTAGAGGACTGAGAGTAAAAAAAAGTGACACTAGTGGTGATAGAGGGAAATACAAGTAAGGAGTTAAAAGTCTTAGGGAAAATAGATGAAGTAACAATAATGACATTAACACTTCAGTATATTAAAACAACAGTGAGAAGCAATTTAACTCTTTCAACATTGATAGTTATTAAAGCCATAAATATATCGCATTTGATTATAAGGGAACCAATAGCTCCAGCACCAATTTTAGGGGGAAAAAGACTGTTATTAGGGTTAGGATGGGGGCGTTCCTCCCACATGGAGAGAATTATGGAGAAGAAGTATTGTTATCAGGACCAGATGTAGAAGCTGTTGAACCTAGTCAGAGGAAGTATATGTTATACAACAATATGAAGTGGAAGAGGGTTATGAGTGATTGTTCACTTAGTTTGCGTAATGTTACAGAGAAAGATCAGGGAGAATATATGTGTACTTATCTAGTGCAAGCATAAAAATTTGTTCCGGTTAAGAATTATTGGTTAAAAGGCTATGTAATTCGTAAAGTGACGCTTATAATGGAAGATTTGAAATCTGTTGAAGCTTCCACAGTCACCGAAGGAGTTCAGGAGAAGTATATTACAGTAGTCACTCCAACAGTAAATAATACACAGAGGATATTGGTAGCTTTCCCACTAGAAGTAGTCAAGGGTGTTAATACATCAACTAAATCAACTACTTTAATGGTAACTTTGGAAGGGATTAATGATGCGACGGCAATGACAAATGTAGGAAGTATGACACCGACACCGACAACAACTTTTCTGAAATTAAAGGGGGTAGCAAGAGGGACTCGAGGGGTTTATGGTACGGATGGAGAGTGCTGTCAATGATAGTAAGGATAGGGTTAAAATAGGAGAGCAGATAGTGGTAGAGAACAATATAGATTCATCTGAAATAGTGAAGGATACTATCATGGAGGTACAGGATGAGGTCTTTGATTTTAATGACAGACAAGGAGAGGTATCTGATCAGTACCGCTCGTTAGGGAAGAGAGAAACTAAATGGGAGGCATGTGGTTTGATTCTTCTGTTGTGAAAATTAAAGATGGATGGGCAGGTAGGAATCTTTGGTTCCAGCAGCTCATTCTGTAAGATCAGTGAGGAATCTTGAGGGTCCATGTCTGTTGAGAATTCCAGCACCAGACACGTGGGGTTCGACCTCTATCGAGTATGTGTCAATCTTATGCTTTGTCATGGCTGTTGTATCAGCAACAATCAGTAACAGATAAAATAATGTCGTTGTCAAAACATTTGTTTAAGCCTAGGTTTAAGTGTTATTGGGTTAAGTGAATTAACTTGTGTGAATTTGTTAGATGGGAAGGAAAATCAGTTAACAGCGAACCCTGAAGCATTGGAGGTGAAACCAGTGAGGGCTAAGAGTTGTTTTTGTTCTAATAAAACATATGATGTAAGGGGTATGTTTATGGGAATATCAGATTGTGATGATTATATGATAACTTTGGGTATGCATGACCTTAAGGGTAGTAATGAGAAATATAATGTTACATTTTATGTTCCAGTTAGTAAGAAGAGCAGGACTTTGATGGTTAAAAGATTAGCTTTTGCCTGACAATGTGACTATTGGGAATTTTAGAGATATTTGGAGGGTTTGTGGTGATAAAGCGTATATATTCTTACCCTATGGATGGACAGGATGTTGTTACATGTCAACGTTGAAGCTTCCATATAAGGTTTTTACCATTAAAAGAGGGGTAGCACTGGACACAGATACATCTGAATCTAGGTTTGGAAATAGGGTGAAAAGAGACATGGGGACATTTCATAGTCTTGAAGCCTATCATTGGAGGGTAAGTCTAAGAGAGAAGGGGGGACTTTTTCCATGGTATGGTGTAAAATTTGGGAAGATCATATTGATAATATTACCTATACTTTGATTCCAGATAGTTATAGATGCATTGAAGAATATAAGGGATGCGTTTGGTAGATCTGAAGGAGCTGGATGGTCAGCAAAGACTTGGTTGTAAGATCAGTTAGGCCCAGTAGGAGCAGTGATGCATTAGATTTTAATGGCAGTTTTGATAGCACTGTGTGTGATATTTGTAATTTGTTACTGACCTTTGAGAAAGCTATGATATTGAGATAGGTTGGAGTAGTGATGCCTGGAGTCAACACTCAGATGCCGTTGTTGACTGTTCCTGATCTGGATGAAGAGGGACAAGTGGGACTGGATGGAGTATTGATGATAAATATCCTTTTTGATTTTTTTATAATTTTTCAATTTTTTTTTCAATATTAGTGTGATTTTAGTATGATTTTATGAATCAAAGGGGGGAATAGGATAATGTGATTCATACATCATTTATATATAATTTTTATATTCTTAGTTGATATTGATGTTTAATTTGAAAGTGTTGTTTTGCAAAAGATACTGTTTGGTCTTTTCTTTTCTTCCAGAAGCATTTGGGGGAATATGTGGAGATTGAAATACTCAACAAGGACAATATGAAGGGACAATATGAAAGGAGAATGACTGGAGGAGATGGAACAGGGAAGGTGTGGAAATGTTCCGATTCCATCATCAACGATGCATTGGAAGAGGAGACTACGGAGGAGATGAAGTGTAGTGGACTACATTCCAGTGTCTGCAATGAAATATAGACATATTTGCATGTGTAATACATAATTTGTGTTATATTCTTAGGTATAAATTTTTGTAGAATGATATTTGATGTTATTGAATACATGTGGGGAACTTAGATGTTTTTGTTTATTTCGTGAATGCTTAGGGACAGGGAGTCTAGGCAGGGATAGAGATTCACTATAGGGTCCGATGGGTTGACCAGCCTTAGAGTGGACATTTTTTGGATAGTATTTTGTTTGCAGGGGCTTACATGTGTATTTAATTGCATCATAGTTTCAAATGCATTGATAAAGATTTATGAATTCATCGGGAGTACCTAGGTGGTTGCCTGGGGCAGAGGGACCGTGAGAGAATTTTACTGTCTTGATTGATGGATGGATATCTGGAAAGATGGCTGCCAGACAGTTTTTCGCTCTCACACTCCATAAAGATTTATTCATATTTCATAGAAAGGTATTTACACTCCAGAGGGAAATGTTTTTGGTTTAATGTTAAAGATACTCAATAAGATAAATTGTTACTTGTCATAATCCTATTCTGTTTGTTTAGTCTCGAAGGGGGGAATGTCGTATATGAAGATTATGACGTTGTTAATGTTTTTAAGTGGAACCGGAGAGGACATTTATTTTAGTGTCAGAGGGAATGGTTTTAATTTGACACCCCGGATAGGACAGGGAAGTCTGTGTGTTGTAGACAGGGGATTGGACAGTAGAGGGAGCCACCCACATCTTGGGGAGATTATATATACTGGGGGAAAAACGAAGAAGAGGTTAGAGCGACCATTGCAATCTGGGGCGTCGCTCTCCGGGTGGGCATGACACCTGTAACTCATGCTGAAAGCTTGTGATATGAATAAACTTATGATCAAAGGTTCAGTATGAGCGGACTCCTTTGTTTATCAGCAATAATTGCCAGCATTTACTCGTTACTACAAGGTCATTCACTAGTTCCCCCCGTGTGGTTCTGGGATTTTTGCTCACCGTTCTTGTGATCATTTTGACCCCACGGGGTGAGATCTTGCGTGGAGCCCCAGATCGAGGGAGATTATCAGTGGTCTTGTATGTCTTCCATTTCCTAATAATTGCTCCCACAGTTGATTTCTTCAAACCAAGCTGCTTACCTATTGCAGATTCAGTCTTCCCAGCCTGGTGCAGGTCTACAATTTTGTTTCTGGTGTCCTTTGACAGCTCTTTGGTCTTGGCCATAGTGGAGTTTGGAGTGTGACTGTTTGAGGTTGTGGACAGGTGTCTTTTATACTGATAACAAGTTCAAACAGGTGCCATTAATACAGGTAACGAGTGGAGGACAGAGGAGCCTCGTAAAGAAGAAGTTACAGGTCTGTGAGAGCCAGAAATCTTGCTTGTTTGTAGGTGACCAAATACTTATTTTTTACCATAATTTGCAAATAAATTCATAAAAAATCCTACAATGTGATTTTCAGGATTTTTTTTTTCTCAATTTGTCTGTCATAGTTGACGTGTACCTATGATGAAAATGACAGGCCTCTCTCATCTTTTTAAGTCAGAGAACTTGCACAATTGGTGGCTGACTAAATACTTTTTTCCCCCACTGTAAATAAAGGTGAAATAAAATAAAAAAGTAAAGAAAAGACTGTTAAATCCTCAGAACAATATGGCAAACTGACCTAAAGTGTGAAATTGAGGATGATACCTGGTTGAAGATCTTGTCCAAGATCTCAGGGAGCTTATGTTCCATAAGAGGAAACTTCCTCAATATAAGATAATACATACACTACCGGTCAAAAGTTTTAGAACACCTACTCATTCAAGGGTTTTTCTTTTTTTAAACTATTTTTTGCATTGTAGAATAATAGTGAGACATCAAAACGATGAAAGAACACATATGGAATCATGTAGTAACCAAAAAAGTGTTAAACAAATCAAAATATATTTATATTTGAGATTCTTCAAATAGCCACCCTTTGCCTTGATGACATTTTTGCACACTCTTGGCATTCTCTCAACCAGCTTCACATGGAATGCTTTTCCAACAGTCTTGAAAGAGTTCCCACATATGCTGAGCACTTGTTGGCTGCTTTTCCTTCACTCTGCGGACCAACTCATCCCAAAACATCTCAATTTGGTTGAGGTCGGGGGATTGTGGAAGCCAGGTCATCTGATGCAGCACTCCATCACTCTCCTTCTTGGTAAAATAGCCCTTACACAGCCTGGAGGTGTTGGGTCATAATCCTGTTGAAAAACAAATGATTGTCCCATTAAGCCCAAACGAGATGGGATGGCGTATCGCTGCAGAATGCTGTGGTAGCCATGCTGGTTAAGTGTGCCTTGAATTCTAAATAAATCACAGGCAGCGTCACCAGCAAAGCACCCGCACACCATAACACCTCCTCCTCCATGCTTTACGGTGGGAAATACACATGCGGAGATCATCTGTTCACCTACACCGCGTCTCACAAAGACACAGCGGTTGGAACCAGAAATCTCCAATTTGGACTCCAGACCAAAGGACACAATTCCACTGGTCTAATGTCCAATGCTTGTGTTTCTTGGCCCAAGCAGGTCTCTTCTTATTATTTGTGTCCTTTAGTAGTGGTTTCTTTGCAGCAATTCGACCATGGAGGCCTGATTCTCACAGTCTCCTCTGAACAGTTGATGTTGAGATGTGTCTGTTACTTGAACTCTGTGAAGCATTTATTTGGGCTGCAATTTCTGAGGCTGGTAACTCTAATGAACTTATCCTCTGCAGCAGAGGTAACTCTGGGTCTTCCATTCCTGTGGCGGTCCTCATGATAGTCAGTTTCAACATAGCGCTTGATGGTTTTTGCGACTGCACTTGAAGAAACTTTCAAAGTTCTTGAAATGTTCCGTATTGACTGACCTTCATGTCTTAAAGTAATGCTGGACTGTCGTTTCTCTTTGCTTATTTGAGCTGCTCTTGCCATAATATGGACTTGGTCTTTTACCAAATAGGGCTATCTTCTGTATACCCCACCTACCTTGTCACAACACAACTGATTGGCAACTGATTGGCTCAAACGCATTAAGAAGGAAAGACATTCCACAAATTAACTTTTAAGAAGGCTCACCTGTTAATTGAAATGCATTCCAGGTAACTACCTCATGAAGAGGGTTGAGAGAATGCCAAGAGTGTGCAAAGCTGTCATCAAGGCAAATGGTGGCTATTTGAATAAATATATTTTGATTTGTTTAACACTTGTTTGGTTACTACATGATTCCATATTTCATAGTTTTGATGTCTTCACTGTTACTCTACAATGTATAAATTTGTTTTAAAAAATGAAAAACCCTTGAATGAGTAGATGTTCTAAAACTTTTGATTGGTAGTGTATATAGCAATACTGCAAATAATGTGGCAAAGCAATTAACTTTTTATCCTGAATGCAAAGTGTTCTGTTTAGGGTAAATCCAACAACACATCACTGAGTACCACTCTTCATATTTTCAAGCATAGTTGTGGCTGCATCATGTTATGGGTATGCTTGTCATTGGCAAGGACTGGGGAGTTATTCAGGATAAAAAAGAAACGGAATGAAGTTAAGCACTTGCAAAATCCTAGAGGAAAACCTGGTTCAGTCTGCTTTCCACCAGACACTGGGAGATGAATTCACCTTTCAGTAGGACAATTACCTAAAACACAAGGCCAAATATATACTGGAGTTGCTTACCGAGACAACATTGAATGTTCCTGAGTGGCCTAGATTCAGTTTTGACTTAAATCAGCTTGAAAATCTATGGCAAGACTTGAAATGTGGCTGTCTAGCAATGATCAACAACCAACCTATAATAATAATAATGGACAAATATTGTACAATCCAGGAGTGCAAAGCTCTTAGAGACTTACCCAGAAAGACTCACAGCAGTAATGGCTGCCAGAGGTTATTCTAACATGTATTAACTCAGGAGGTTGAGTACTTTTCTAATCGACTTTTTCTTCCACTTTGAGTATTTTGTGTAAATCGTTGACCAAAAAATGACATTTAAATACATTTTAATCACACTTTGTAACACAACAAAATGTGGAAAAAGTCAAGGGGTGTGAATACTTTCTGAAGGCACTGTTCAGCAAAAATATGAGCTGGGCGAGTTTAATTCCAGCAGCCATCAGACAGCTGAACAGGGACCTGGTGGGAGAGTAGACCACAGATACTCTCAATATGACTTGTTTACTAACTTTCCAGTGTTATGTTAGTATAGTGTATTGTGTTGCGCATGCCGTATGCATGCTGACTTCACAAAATTAATTTCCATGTTTAAATGGACAATAAAGCATATATAGTTTCGTATCGTAGAGCATGGCACAACAGGGCCTCTCTCAGACAGACCATAAAGGAAGACCAGGTGCTCCTTTGACACAACCACAGAGACACTAGCATCAGCCTCTGTGAAGGTCGTGTTGCATCAACACAATCACAATGACACTAGCATCAGCCTCTGTGAATGTTATGTTGCATCAACAAAATCAATCAAAATGACACTAGCCTCTGTGAAGCGCTGTAGAAAGGATGATCTACTACTACTATCTACACATACTGACCAGCAAAGGATGATCTACTACTACTATCTACACATACTGACCAGCAAAGGATGATCTACTACTACTATCTACACATACTGACCAGCAAAGGATGATCTACCACTACTATCTACACATACTGACCAGCAAAGGATGATCTACTACTACTATCTACACATACTGACCAGCAAAGGATGATCTACCACTACTATCTACACATACTGACCAGCAAAGGATGATCTACTACTACTATCTACACATACTGACCAGCAAAGGATGATCTACCACTACTATCTACACATACTGACCAGCAAAGGATGATCTACCACTACTATCTACACATACTGACCAGCAAAGGATGATCTACTACTACTATCTACACATACTGACCAGCAAAGGATGATCTACCACTACTATCTACACATACTGACCAGCAAAGGATGATCTACTACTACTATCTACACATACTGACCAGCAAAGGATGATCTACTACTACTATCTACACATACTGACCAGCAAAGGATGATCTACTACTACTATCTACACATACTGACCAGCAAAGGATGATCTACTACTACTATCTACACATACTGACCAGCAAAGGATGATCTACTACTACTATCTACACATACTGACCAGCAAAGGATGATCTACTACTACTATCTACACTGACCAGCAAAGGATGATCTACTACTACTATCTACACTGAGCAGCTGATGTTATAGACAGTAGCATGCTACATGGCAGACCAATCCGAGCTCATCTCTCGGCATGTCCAGCCCTTCCATTGTCTCTGCCAATCATGTTTAACGAGAAGGTTCCTGTATTTTTCAGTGGCTAAACCAACTAGGCTCGTAATTTAACAATTTTATTTGTATGTACAGATGCCATACAAGTTTGTTATTAAGGCACATGAAAATTCACATGTTCCAGAAGGCATTTCTGCCAAAAAACGCATTTCGATAAAAATAAAAAGGAAACGTTCAAATGCCTCTCCTGTGAAGTATTGACGTGCTACAAACTCTTAGCTTTTTGAAACGTGTCAAATATTTGCTGAATTAGCTATTTCCTCCAATGCTGTCACCATGCACTCCTTAAAACCTCTTAGGCTGACAGTCCCAGAAATCAGGCACTAGAATTACTTAAAAAATATGTATATGTTTCCATGACTTATTTTATTGATTTCCCACAATTTTATAAGACAGAAGACAGCCATCCAGAAACAAGTAATTTTGTGTCCCTGCATTAAAGACCAAAATTGGTTTAAGAAAATTGTGAGAAATAAGAAAGTATACCAGTTTCATTTAAGAACAGCTGATTGCAAAATATATGGTAAGAGATTTTTGATGTACCGATTCCCTGGCACATGGTTTATGAACTGATACACAAAACGACACTGGGTTCAAAACGGAGTGATTTTCAATTTAAATGATGATACATATTTCTTGCAACCAAGATAATGTTATTTATATGAGGGATACAACCATCCAAGCTCTGCAGATTTTGCTGTGAAGAGACAGAATCATTAGATCATTTGCTTTGAAACTTTCCATATGTAGCTTGTTTTTGGTCGATGGTTCAGGAATGGCTGAAAAATGGTAACATTTACCTGGATCTAACTCTGCAAATAGCACTGCTGGGTGATTTAAAAAGTCATAGTCAATTGATCAATAATATTATAATACTCTTAGAATGATCATCTTTATCTTTAATCAATCTGTAGAAACTATGAGAATTGAAAGGTTCAGAACTTTTGTGGAACATCACAGCACAGTTGAAAAATATATGGCAAATAGAACTGGATGGTGTTCAGAGCTAGATGGGAAGGGTTGAGTAGAGCTGAAGGATGGGACTAAAAACAAACCAAAGATAACTAATGTAAAATACACTGTGTCCGTTACATAGTACGTATAAGCTGGATATAGAAGCAAAAGTGTTGTTGTCCATTAGTTTATTCCAATTACGGGAGGGGTGGTAGGGTTAGGGGAAAATAATAAAGGAAAATGTATTCAAAAATATATGTACACTACCGTTCAAAAGTTTGGGGTCACTTAGAAATGTCCTTATTTCCATGAAAACATACATGAAATGAGTTTGAATAAGAAATATAACAAAATGAATAGGAAATGTAGCCATTGACAAGGTTATAAATAATGATTTCCAATTGAAATAATAATTGTGTGCTTCAAACTTTGCTTTCGTCAAAGAATCCTCAATTTGCAGCAATTACAGCCTTGCAGACCTTTGGCATTCTAGTTGTCAATTTGTTGAGGTAATCTGAAGAGATTTCACCCATTATTCTCTGCAGATCCTCTCAAGCTCTGTCAGGTTGGATGGGGAGCGTCGCTGCACAGCTATTTTCAGGTCTCTCCAGAGATGCTCAATCGGGTTCAAGTCTGGGCTCTGGCTGGGCCACTCAAGGACATTCAGAGACTTCTCCCGAAGCCCCTCCTGCGTTGTCTTGGCTGTGTGCTTAGGGTTGTTGTCCTGTTGGAAGGTGAACCTTCGCCCCAGTCTGAGGTCCTGAGCACCCTGGAGCAGGTTTTCATCAAGGATCTCTGTACTTTGCTCCGTTCATCTTTCTCTCAATCCTGACTAGTCTCCCATTCCCTGCCGCTGAAAAACATTGCCACAGCATGATGCTGCCCCCACCATGCTTCACCACCGGGATGGTGCCAGGTTTCCTCCAGGTGTGACGCTTGGCATTCAGGCCAAAGAGTTCAATCTTGGTTTCATTAGACCAGAAAGTCTTGTTTGTCATGTTCTGAGAGTCCTTCAGGTGCCTTTTGGCAAACTCCAAGCGGGCTGACGTGCCTTTTACTGAGGAGTGGCCTCCGTCTGGCCACTCTAATATAAAGGTCTGATTGGTGGAGTGCTGCAGAGATGGTTGTCCTCTGCAACGAATGAATCTATTATTATGGTGGGAGATTATATTACGGTTATAAGTACATCAATGGATCGTAAAGGAAATCATGAGCCATTTAGCTCTGTTGTAGCTGAATTTCGGGTTTTGGATGGCCGGGCCGTGCCTTAAATTTGGCAGAACAAATAGAGCCTGGGTAGGGTAGGGCCTGAACGTTGCGGGCATGAAATGAATGCCCCTGCAGGGGTCTACCGCAGAGTAATGTTAAAGCTATCTGCAAACGTATACATCTGGCCCTTCATTGGACACTGTGTTAACAAACCTCCAAACGAGCTTCAATGCCATACAACACTCCTTCAGTAGCCTCCAACTGCTCTTAAACGCTAGTAAAACTAAATGCATGCTCTTCAATCGAACGCTGCTGGCACCTGCCCACCCGACTAGAATCACTACTCTCGACGGGTCTGACCTAGAGTATGTGGACAACTACAAATACCTAGGTGTCTGGTTAGACTGTAAACTCTCCTTCCAGACTCACATTAAGAATCTCCAATCCAAAGTTAAATCTAGAATTGGCTTCCTATTTTGCAACAAAGCCTCCTTCACTCATGCTGCCAAACATGCCCTCGTAAAACTGACTATCCTACCGATCCTTGACTTCGGCGATGTCATTTACAAAATAGCCTCCAACACTCTACTCAGCAAATTGGATGTAGTCTATCACAGTGCCATCCGTTTTGTCTCCAAAGCCCCATGCACTACCCACCACTGTGACCTGTACGCTCTTGTTGGCTGGTCCTCACTACATGTTCGTCGTCAAACCCACTGGCTCCAGGCCATCTATAAATCACTGCTAGGCAAATCCCCGCCTTATCTTAGCTCATTGGTCACCATAGCAACACCCACCCGTAGTCTGCGCTCCAGCAGGTATATCTCACTGGTCATCCCCAAAGCCAACACCTCCTTTGGCCGCCATTCCTTCCAGTTCTCTGCTGCCAATGACTGGAACGAACTGCAAAAATCTCTGAAGCTGGAGACACGTATCTCCCTCACTAACTTTAAGCATCAGTTGTCAGAGCAGCTTACCAATCACTGCACCTGTACACAGCCCATCTGTAATTAGCCCACCCAACTACCTCATCCCCATATTGTTATTTATTTTGCTCATTTGCACCCCAGTATCTCTATTTGCACACTTTCTTCTGCACATCCATCATTCCAGTTAATACTAAATTGTAATTATTTTGCACTATGGCCTATTTATTGCCTTACCTCCATAACTTACTACATTTGCACACACTGTATATATATTTTCTGTTGTATTTTTGACTTTATGTTTTTTTACCCCATATGTAACTCTGTTGTTGTTTTTACCGCATTGCTTTGCTTTATCTTGGCCAGGTCGCAGTTGTAAATGAGAACTTGTTCTCAACGGGCTTACCTGGTTAAATAAAGGTGAAATAAAATTTAAATAAATAAAAACACTTCACATGGTAAGTCAACACACTTTGGTCAGTTGCTACAGCCACACCCCACCACTAGATGGCAGTACAGTTATACATAGAATGATGTACAGCCTTTTCAAGTGACTTTATCTTGTGTTTCACTTGAACATGTTCAGTTTCAGAGCAAGTGTTATGTTACAAGCACAACACAATACATCTTGGCTTGTCAAAGCTCTTACTGTACCTTAACAGTACCTGGCTGAACCTTAATTTTATAGCAAAGGGTCTGAATACTTATGTAATGAAGTTATTTCAGATTTTTATTTCATATACATTTGATCAAATATCTAAAAACCTGTTTTCGCTTTGTCATTATGGGGTATTGTGTGTTGATTGACGAGGATATATATTTATTTTTTAATGAATTTTAGAATAACGTAACAAAATGTCTAAAAAGCATGAGAGCATGAGAATGGCGCCGGAGAAGATGGCTGCCGTTTTACAGCCCTCTAACCAATTGTACTATTATGTGTGTTTTTTTGCGTTATTTGTAATTTTTTCTGTACATAATGTTTCTGCCACCGTCTCTTATGACCAAAAAGAGCTTCTGGATATCAGGACAGCGATTACTCACCTCGTATTGGACAAAGATTTTTTCTTCAACGAGTCGGACTCAAAGGATATTCTACAGACACCTGACAAGGCCCAAATCCCCGTCATTCGCATGAGAAAGGGACGGAAATATCGTGGACGTAGGTCGGGGTGCCTTGTAAGGATCCGACGGCGAGCAAGTAAACTGCCTCTTCCATCAATCCTATTAGCCAGTGTTCAATCAATTGAAAACCAATTGGATGACCTACGACTAAGGTTATCCTACCAACAGGACATTAAAAACTGTAATATCTTATGTTTCACTGAGTCGTGGCTGAACGACGACATGGATTACGTACAGCTAGCGGGCAATACGCTACATCGGCAGGATAGAACGGCTGACTCCGGTAAGACAAGGGGTGGCGGTCTGTGTATATTTGTAAACAACAGCTGGTGCATAAAATCTAATACTAAGGAAGTCTCGAGGTTTTGCTCGCCTGAGGTAGAGTATCTCATGATAAGCTGTAGACCACATTATTTACCAAGAGAGTTTTCATCTATATTTTTTGTAGCTGTCTATCTATCACCACAAACCGATGCTGGCACTAAGATTGCACTCAATGAACTGAATAAGGCCATAAGCAGACAGGAAAACGCTCATCCAGAGGCAGCGCTCCTAGCGACTTTAATGCAGGGAACCTTAAATCTGTTCTGCCTAATTTTTATCAGCATGTTAAATGTGCAACCAGAGGAAAAAAAACTCTAGACCACCTTTACTCCACACACAGAGACGCATACAAAGCTCTCCCTCGCCCTCCATTTGGCAAATCTGACAATAACTATATCCTCCTGATTCCTGCTTATACGCAAAAACTAAAGCAGGAAGCACCAGTGACTCGGTTAATAAAAAGGTGGTCAGATGACGCAGATGCTAAGCTACAGGACTGTTTTGCTAGCACAGACTGGAATATGTTCCGTGATTCTTCAGATAGCATTGAGGAGTACACCACATTAGTCACTGGCTCCATCAATAAGTGCATTGATGACGTCGTCCCCACAGTGACCGTACGTACATACCCCAACCAGAAGCCATGGATTACAGGCAACATCCTCACTGAGCTAAAGGGTAGAGCTGCCGCTTTCAAGGAGCGGGACTCTAACCCGGTCGCTTATAAGAAATCCCGCTATGCCCTCCGACGAACCATCAAACAGGCCAAGAGTCAATACAGGACTAAGATTGAATCGTACTACACCGGCTCTGAAGCTCGTCGGATGTGGCAGGGCTTGAAAACTATTACAGACTACAAAGGGAAGCACAGCTGTGAACTGCCCAGTGACACAAGCCTACCAGACGAGCTAAATCACTTATATGCTCGCTTCGAGGCAAGCAACACTGAAGCAGCTGTTCTGGATGACTATGTGATCACGCTCTCCGTAGCCGATGTAAGTAAGACTTTTAAGCAGGTCAACATTCACAAGGCCGCAGGGCCAGACGGATTACCAGGACGTGTACTCCGACCATGTGCTGACCATCTGGCAAGTGTCTTCACTGACATTTTCAACATGTCCCTGACTGAGTCTGTAATACCAACATGCTTCAAGCAGACCACCATAGTCCCTGTGTGGAAGGACACTAAGATAACCTGCTTAAATGACTACCGACCCGTAGCACTGACGTCTGTAGCCATGAAGTGCTTTGAAAGGCTGGTCATGGCTCACATCAACACCCTTATCCCAGAAACCCTAGACCCACTCCAATTTGCATACCGCCCCAACAGATCCACAGATGATGCACTCTCTATTGCACTCCACACTGCCCTTTCCCACCTGGACAAGAGGAACACCTACGTGAGAATGCTATTCATTGACTACAACTCAGCGTTCAACACCATAGTGCCCTCAAAGCTCATCACTAAGCAAAGGACCCTAAACACCTCCCTCGGCATTATCATCGACGGGGCTGTAGTGGAACAGGTTGAGAGCTTCAAGTTCCTTGGAGTCCACATCACCAACAAACTATCATGGTCCAAACACACCAAGACAGTCATGAAGAGGGTACGACAAAACCTATTCCCCCCCAGGAGACTGAAAATATTTGGCATGGGTCCTCAGATCCTTAAAAATTTATATAGCTGCACCATCGAGAGCATCCTGACTGGTTGCATCACCGTCTGGTATGGTAACTGCTCGGCCTCCGACCACAAGGCACTACAGAGGGTAGTGTGTACGGCCCAGTACATCACTGGGGTCAAGCATCCTGCCATCCAGGACCTCTATACCAGGTGGTGTCAGAGGAAGGCCCTAAAAATTGTCAAAGACTCAAGCCACCCTAGTCATAGACTGTTCTCTCTGCTACCGCATGGCAAGTACTTACTGTACTTAATTACATAAGTATTCAGACCCTTTGCTATAAAATTAAGGTTCAGCCAGGTACTGTTAAGGTACAGTAAGAGCTTTGACAAGCCAAGAGACATTGCAAACAATTTGGAATTTTCAACACAATGTTACTTATAAAAAGAAGAAGTGATGCAGTCTCTTCTCAACTCTTAGCCAAGAGAGACTGGCATGCATAGTATTTAAATCAGCCCTCTGATTACAATGAAGAGCTAGACGTGCCGCTCTGTTCTGGGCCAGCTGCAGCTTAACTAGGTCTTTCCTTGCAGCGCTCGACCACACGACTGGACAATAGTCAAGATTAGACAAAACTAGAGCCTGCAGGACTTGCTTTTTGGAGTGTGGTGTTAAAAAACAGAGCATCTCTTTATTACGGACAAACCTCTCCCCATCTTTACAACCATTAAATCTATATGTTTTGACCATGACAGTTTACAATCTAAGTTAACACCAAGTAATTTAGTCTCCTCAACTTGTTCAACAGCCACACCATTCATTGCCAGATTCAGCTGAGGTCTAGAAATTTAGGAATGATTTGTATCAAATACAATGCTCTTATCCAGAGCAATTAGGATTAAATGCCTTGCTCAAGGACACATCAAAATATTTCTCACCTTGTTGGTTCGGGGATTGGAACCAGTGATCTTTGGGTTACTGGCCCAACGCTCTAACCGCTAGGCTAACTGCCTACAGCCTGTCCTTTTCAACAGCAGCTTACTGAAGGTATGTGGTTGTGGATGATTGCCCTTTTAAGTTCATGTTTTAAGTAGCGCTGTTTTCACATATTTAGACACGGGTTTGGTGCTGGAGACAAGTGGCAGAGTTATCCTTTAAAGTAATGTTTTAGTAACAACGTTTCACATATGTGACCTACTGGCTCGATTCGGGTCTTATGTTTTTTTTTTTACATATGATAAAAGTAGAGAGTCAGAGCTGGAAACTGGTATATCATACTCTACAGTCGAGGAACAATGGGAAAGTAATTCTGCTTTGAAAGTTGATAAACTTGTAACCTCACTTTTGAGAAAATGGCCTTCAATATTTTGGTACACCTACTGGAGAGCTCTTCTTTGTCTCCACCCATTCAGCATCGTTCACACCCTCTTAAGCCCCATCCATCTCTTTAAGGATTCACACGTGAGGCTATGTACTAAACAACCAAAGATTTCAAGACTAAAGGCTGGTTTGTACTACGGGTGTGTTCATAAATTCAATCTGGAGTGCCAGAGTGTGCTCAGAGTGCACTCCTGGCGATCGTAAACTCAGAGTGTTGTCAGATTCCGTTCAGTGTTTCGCTCTGTGAGCGTTCAAAGCGCACACTGGCCGAGGAGTAGGGTTGATCTGAGTGTTCTGACCTAACAACATCAGTCAAGCACCCAAGCTAACGTTGGCTACCATGCTGGCTTCTTCCAGACACAAATGAGAGAACAGCTCACTCTGACCATTTTACTCGCCCTAGCAGAGCTGGTTAGGCTGTTTTTATGTTATCCAGAGCGTTGGTGACTGCAACTGTGCTACTGGCAACAATTTAATTACGGTTTTTTGCCAACGTTTACTGACACCGGCCATATTCAACGGGTGTTGAGCATTTGTAAATCCGTCAGTTATTCGGCGCACTAGCACACTCAGACTAGAGTGCTCTGAAATCGGAATAGATAGCCAGAGCGAATTTACCAGCTATGTCTGTTGACAGTTGTCGCAGTGACATCATAAACATTCTATTGAAATGGTTTCTTGCATAGTGGAGTCTTTTGTTTAGACATGTAGCTAGCTAGCTAAACAATGAACCATAATCCCACCTCATGACGTTACAAACCTGCATGAATCTGCAGGTAGCTAATCAACCAATTTCAATGTAAGCTAGCTAATATTAGTCTATAACTATCAATGCAAATGGCTTTGAGATACAGTGGGGAGAACAAGTATTTGATACACTGCCGATTTTGCAGGTTTTCCTACTTACAAAGCATGTAGAGGTCTGTAATTTTTATCATAGGTACACTTCAACTGTGAGAGACGGAATCTAAAACAAAAATCCAGAAAATCACATTGTATGATTTTTAAGTAATTCATGTGTATTTTATTGCATGACATACGTATTTGATCACCTACCAACCAGTAAGAATTCCGGCTCTCACAGACCTGTTAGTGTTTCTTTAAGAAGCCCTCCTGTTCTCCACTCATTACCTGTATTAACTGCACCTGTTTGAACTCTTTACCGGTATAAAAGACACCTGTCCACACACTCAATCAAACAGACTCCAACCTCTCCACAATGGCCAAGACCAGAGAGCTGTGTAAGGACATCAGGGATACAATTGTAGAACTGCACAAGGCTGGGATGGGCTACAGGACAATAGGCAAGCAGCTTGGTGAGAAGGCAACAACTGTTGGCGCAATTATTAGAAAATGGAAGAAGTTCAAGATGACGGTCAATCACCCTCGGTCTGGGGCTCCATGCAAGATCTCACCTCAAGGGGCATCAATGATCATGAGGAAGGTGAGGGATCAGCCCAGAACTACATGGCAGGACCTGGTCAATGACCTGAAGAGAGCTGGGACCACAGTCTCAAAGAAAACCATTAGTAACACACTACGCCGTCATGTATTAAAATCCTGCAGCGCACGCAAGGTCCTCCTGCTCAAGCCAGCGCATGTCCAGCCTCGTCTGAAGTTTGCCAATGACCATCTGGATGATCCAGAGGAGGAATGGGAGAAGGTCATGTGGTCTGAAGAGACAAAAATAGAGCTTTTTGGTCTAAACTCCACTCGCCGTGTTTGGAGGAAGAAGAAGGATTAGTACAACCCCAAGAACACCATCCCAACCGTGAAGCATGGAGGTGGAAACATCATTCTTTGGGGATGCTTTTCTGCAAAGGGGACAGGACGACTGCACCGTATTGAGGGGAGGATGGATGGGGCCATGTATCGCGAGATCTTGGCCAACAACCTCCTTCCCTCAGTAAGAGCATTGAAGATGGGTCGTGGCTGGGTCTTTCAGCATGACAACGACCCGAAACACACAGCCAGGGCAACTAAGGAGTGGCTCCGTAAGAAGCATCTTTGGAGGGAGGTAATTTTTTTTTTAAATTTTTTTTGGTAATAATACAACCAGAATGTCATCACTGATAGGGTAATAATAGAACCAGAATGTCATCACTGATAGGGTTATAATACAACCAGAATGTCATCACTGATAGGGTAATAATAGAACCATAATGTATGTATCATTTGAATGTCACAAAATGTTTTATCTTTTCATAGTCTATTTGCCCCAAATATCTTAGAATGAAACATAGACCCAAAACTACAACATACTTTATTGATTCATGTGAATGGTTTATTGGGGTGATTTTTACATAAGGTATGATTATATGTTTCATAAAGTGATATAATATAATGAATGTTGTTTTAATGTATTACTAGGTCACGGTCCTATGAGTCCTGGTCAAAAGAAGTGCACTACATGTGGAAATCGGTGACATGTGGGACATAACCTGCTTCTGTTGGTCCTGTCTATCCACTGGCTGTAGTGGGAGATGGTGGTGTATAAACCAGGCTTCTACTGGGTCATGGTCCTGTCTATCCACTGGCTGTAGTGGGAGATGGTGGTGTATAACCAGGCTTCTACTGGGTCATGGTCCTGTCTATCCACTGGCTGTAGTGGGAGATGGTGGTGTATAACCAGGCTTCTACTGGGTCATGGTCCTGTCTATCCACTGGCTGTAGTGGGAGATGGTGGTGTATAAACCAGGCTTCTACTGGGTCATGGTCCTGTCTATCCACTGGCTGTAGTGGGAGATGGTGGTGTATAAACCAGGCTTCTACTGGGTCATGGTCCTGTCTATCCACTGGCTGTAGTGGGAGATGGTGGTGTATAACCAGGCTTCTACTGGGTCATGGTCCTGTCTATCCACTGGCTGTAGTGGGAGATGGTGGTGTATAAACCAGGCTTCTTGCTGGATCCACACTTCTTCCCTCCATTTGAAGTGATCCCAACTGCAACACCATTATACAGGAGAGGACCTCCAGAATCCCCCTGAGGGATTACAAAAACACACAAACACACAAACACACAAACACACACACACACACAAACACACAAACACACAAACACAAACACACACACACACACACACACACACACACACACACACACACACACACAAACACACACACTCAAACGTTAGCAACAATATGAAGATTCCTCAGACCACTAAAGGTTATTTCTGTCATTATAAATATATTTTAATTAATCCTTATTTCACAACGTATGTTCACTGAGAACACATTCTCATTTACAGCAACGTCCTGGGAAATAGTTACAGGGGACAGGAGGGGGAATGAATGAGCCAATTATAATGTCAGTAGACAATATTGAGGAATATTGGTTCTTTCTGTCTATCCATACATCAACAGGAATTTATCGATGGAAGATGTAGACATATTAATGTCATTAGAACATGTAGACATATTAATGTAAATACAACATGTAGACATATTAATGTAATTACAACATGTAGACATATTAATGTAAATACAACATGTAGACATATTAATGTAATTACAACATGTAGACATATTAATGTAATTAGAACATGTAGACATATTAATGTAATTAGAACATGTAGACATATTAATGTAATTAGAACATGTAGACATATTAATGTAATTACAACATGTAGACATATTAATGTAAATACAACATGTAGACATATTAATGTAATTACAACATGTAGACATATTAATGTAATTAGAACATGTAGACATATTAATGTAATTACAACATGTAGACATATTAATGTAATTACAACATGTAGACATATTAATGTAATTAGAACATGTAGACATATTAATGTAATTACAACATGTAGACATATTAATGTAAATACAACATGTAGACATATTAATGTAATTACAACATGTAGACATATTAATGTAATTAGAACATGTAGACATATTAATGTAATTAGAACATGTAGACATATTAATGTAATTAGAACATGTAGACATATTAATGTAATTACAACATGTAGACATATTAATGTAAATACAACATGTAGACATATTAATGTAATTACAACATGTAGACATATTAATGTAATTAGAACATGTAGACATATTAATGTAATTACAACATGTAGACATATTAATGTAAATACAACATGTAGACATATTAATGTAAATACAACATGTAGAAATATTAATGTAATTAGAACATGTAGACATATTAATGTAATTACAACATGTAGACATATTAATGTAATTAGAACATGTAGACATATTAATGTAATTAGAACATGTAGACATATTAATGTAATTAGAACATGTAGACATATTAATGTAATTACAACATGTAGACATATTAATGTAATTACAACATGTAGACCATATTGAAGATCTGGTAGACGTATATTTTTACAGTCTACATTATATTACGTAATATTATGTGGTAGACTTACATCACAGGTGTCGCTGCGTGTGCTGGCAGCACACAGCATGTTGTTGGTGAACTTCCTGCCATAGTAGTCACTGCGGCCGCATCGAACACGGTTCATCACAGCGATGACCAGTTCCTGTAGCTTGTCAGGTCGTGACCCCAGGTTGTTCAGTGACCCCCACCCCGCCGTGTTGACTTCCTGGTCCGTGTCTGGGTCAGCTGCACCGTCACGCTGGAACTTCAGGGACTTTACAGCATCACTGGCCACGATTGGCCGGTCCAGCTGCCAATCATAGATAAAAAAATGTTTTGGTCTGAGGCAAGAGAACATGTAGCGTGTTCCCCAAATGGCACCCTACTTCCTATATAGTGCACTACTTTTGACCCAAAAAGTAGTCAAAGTGGTCCAAAGTAGTGCACGGTGACGGTAATAGGGTACCAATTGGGAGGCAAACCACAAGCTGGTCTTAAAACCAACTGTTGGAGTTGGGTTGCACTGACCTGACAGTACGAGGAGACTGACACAGAGGAGAGACACAGAGAGACACAGAGGGGAGACTGGTATGTGACTTACCTTGACCAAAGCAATGTCATTATCATAGTTAGATATGCTGAAAGCAGGGTGACTGAACACTTGAACAATGTCAAAAGTTTGTTTAGAATCCTCTGGTTCGTTCAGAGAGTGAGCCCCTAGGACGACCTTCCTCCCTTCTGACCTGTCAATCAAAACAAACAGCACAAACAAATTTCAGTTACAACAACTGATGATGATGATGATGATGATGGTGGTGATCATGATGGTGATGATGATGATGTTGTTGATATAGACTGCCCTGACCAGTGAATAATTTCATCAGCTTCAACTTCATAAACATTTTAAATAGGTCGTCAAATTAATAATGTGTTGCAAAATGCAGTTCATATAATGTGTGCATCAGTTTGACTGGACAATTGGAGCATCATTTTATTTTCAAATTTTCCATTTACTGTAATTGATTGTGCATATACTGTGAACTTGTACTACGGTAAAATGTTCCTATAATACCGGTAGCGTAGAAACATGATAACCTCCACTACAGGCGAACTCACCCAGAGAGAAAGCAGTGGGCGGCACTCATCACCCACTGATCAGCCACCAGAAACCCTCCGCACTCATGTTTCATCCTGCCGCCGTCGGCGACCTGCAGCGAGGCCATGTAGGGACGGGAGTGGGCCTCCGCCTCTCGCCCGCCGGTGATAGCATCACCTGAACATAGGCCGCAGATAGAGAATCATAAATCTGGATCTAAACATGTCGATAGGTGCATAGATATCTTTGATCTGATAGCGTTTTAGGAACAGGCAATTCAGTCATAGAAAATCAGAACAGAAATCGGCCTAAGGGTTCTTCAAAAAAGTCTAATGGTAATTCATAGGCGACCAAATAATTCAAATCAATTCAAAAGAGTTTGCAGAGAGATTTTGTTTGTTTGGCTTTGGAACCGTCATGCCAATAAACACCTGAAAGCAAGTAGAATGCAGTGTAGGTCATATTTTCTTATTGAGAAAAGCCATTATTGTAGAAGAATACACTTACTGCATGAAAAGACAGCCAGCAGAGCAGCAGTCAGGAACAACCCTCTCTCACAGCCCATGGTGTCAGTCTGTCTGGTTACTGGGTCTCTCAGAGAAGAGAACACACAGTATTATTCTGAACATAGAAAGGGAGGAAATCTATAAATCAGCCAAGTTGGCGCAGAGGCGAGGGGAGGACATGTCTCCAACATTCCCATAACTCCGACATGAAAAACAGGAAAGGAGATTGTTCTCAGTTCTCACACTTTCTCTTTTAGAATTAGTTGTCTAGGGTTTCATGTTCATTAAGTTTCAACATCTTTTTTTGCTCGAATGTAAAACCAAATAGTCAAATATGTAAATGAAGAAATTGTTCAGTTTGTCAGTCTATATATCACATACATTTAAACAATTATCAAATGGAAACATGTTGTATTACTTATCTTATATATGTTATGTGTTATGTGTTATGTGTTATGTGTTATGTGTTATGTGTTATGTGTTATATGTAATATGTTATATGTTATGTGTTATATGTTATGTGTTATGTGTTATATGTTATATGTTATGTGTTATGTGTTATGTGTTATGTGTTATGTGTTATGTGTTATATGTTATATGTTATATGTTATATGTTATGTGTTATATGTTATGTGTTATATGTTATATGTTATGTGTTATGTGTTATGTGTTATATTTTATATGTTATATGTTATATGTTATATGTTATATGTTATGTGTTATATGTTATATGTTATATGTTATATGTTATGTGTTATGTGTTATGTGTTATGTGTTATGTGTTATATGTTATATGTTATGTGTTATGTGTTATATGTTATGTGTTATGTTATGTGTTATGTGTTATGTGTTATATGTTATATGTTATATGTTATATGTTATGTGTTATGTGTTATGTGTTATGTGTTATATGTTATATGTTATGTGTTATATGTTATGTGTTATATGTTATATGTTATATGTTATGTGTTATGTGTTATATGTTATATGTTATGTGTTATGTTATGTGTTATGTGTTATATGTTATATGTTATATGTTATGTGTTATATGTTGTATGTTATGTGTTATATGTTATCTGATCGCGTAGACCCAAAGACGTCCTAATGCTCATTACACATCTGAAGTGTTGTAACCACCTCAATCTGTTAGAGCTGAACGTTTACACTGAAGAGATACAGGAAACAGAACAGTTCTGCAAGAGAAGAGAAGAATGACTCCTCTTCCCGTGAATAAAAACAGCTACTCAGCTAATCTAATGATACAGATTAAAAACAGCAACTCAGCCAATCTA
Source organism: Coregonus clupeaformis (assembly GCF_020615455.1). NCBI lineage: Eukaryota > Metazoa > Chordata > Actinopteri > Salmoniformes > Salmonidae > Coregonus > Coregonus clupeaformis. The sequence continues at coordinate 15,494,303 of NC_059216.1, forward strand.
ATGATACAGATGAAAAACAACTACTCAGCCAATCTAATGATACAGATGAAAAACAGCAACTCAGCCAATCTAATGATACAGATTAAAAACAGCAACTCAGCCAATCTAATGATACAGATGAAAAACAACTACTCAGCCAATCTAATGATACAGATGAAAAACAGCAACTCAGCCAATCTAATGATACAGATTAAAAACAGCTACTCAGCCAATCTAATGATACAGATTAAAAACAGCTACTCAGCCAATCTAATTATACAGATTAAAAACAGCTACTCAGCCAATCTAATGATACAGATTAAAAACAGCAACTCAGCCAATCTAATGATACAGATTAAAAACAGCAACTCAGCCAATCTAATGATACAGATTAAAAACAGCAACTCAGCCAATCTAATGATACAGATTAAAAACAGCAACTCAGCCAATCTAATGATACAGATTAAAAACAGCAACTCAGCCAAACTAATGATACAGATTAAAAACAGCAACTCAGCCAATCTAATTATACAGATTAAAAACAGCAACTCAGCCAATCTAATGATACAGATTAAAAACAGCAACTCAGTCAATCTAATGATACAGATTAAAAACAGCAACTCAGCCAATCTAATGATACAGATTAAAAACAGCAACTCAGCCAATCTAATGATACAGATTAAAAACAGCAACTCAGCCAATCTAATTATACAGATTAAAAACAGCAACTCAGCCAATCTAATGATACAGATTAAAAACAGCAACTCAGCCAATCTAATGATACAGATTAAAAACAGCAACTCAGCCAATCTAATGATACAGATTAAAAACAGCAACTCAGCCAATCTAATGATACAGATTAAAAACAGCTACTCAGCCAATCTAATGATACAGATTAAAAACAGCTACTCAGCCAATCTAATGATACAGATGAAAAACAACTGTAGCCTAGTAATGTATTATAGACACATTAAGAGACAACATTTGATAAAACATGAGAATACACCATTCACCAAACTACCCCCATGCTAGACTGACCACCTTTTACAGTCATGCAGAGTTAAACACATCATGGCTATATACAGGGAGTACCAGTACTGAGTCTATATACAGGGGGTACCAGTACTGAGTGGATGTGCAGGGGGTATGAGGTAATAACATGGCTATATACAGGGAGTACCAGTACTGAGTCTATATACAGGGGGTACGAGGTAATAACATGGCTATATACAGGGAGTACCAGGTAATAACATGGCTATATACAGGGAGTACCAGGTAATAACATGGCTATATACAGGGGGTACCAGGTAATAACATGGCTATATACAGGGAGTACCAGGTAATAACATGGCTATATACAGGGGGTACCAGTACTGAGTCGATGTGCAGGGGGTACGAGGTAATAACATGGCTATATACAGGGAGTACCAGTACTGAGTCTATATACAGGGGGTACGAGGTAATAACATGGCTATATACAGGGAGTACCAGGTAATAACATGGCTATATACAGGGAGTACCAGGTAATAACATGGCTATATACAGGGGGTACCAGGTAATAACATGGCTATATACAGGGAGTACCAGTACTGAGTCGATGTGCAGGGGGTACGAGGTAATAACATGGCTATATACATGGAGTACCAGTACTGAGTCGATGTGCAGGGGGTACCAGGTAATAACATGGCTGTATACAGGGAGTACCAGGTAATAACATGGCTATATACAGGGAGTACCAGTACTGAGTCGATGTGCAGGGGGTACGAGGTAATAACATGGCTATATACAGGGAGTACCAGTACTGAGTGGATGTGCAGGGGGTACGAGGTAATAACATGGCTATATACAGGGAGTACCAGTACTGAGTCGATGTGCAGGGGGTACCAGGTAATAACATGGCTATGTACAGGGAGTACCAGTACTGAGTGGATGTGCAGGGGGTACGAGGTAATAACATGGCTATATACAGGGAGTACCAGTACTGAGTCGATATACAGGGGGTACGAGGTAATAACATGGCTATATACAGGGAGTACCAGTACTGAGTCGATATACAGGGGGTACGAGGTAATAACATGGCTATATACAGGGAGTACCAGTACTGAGTCGATATACAGGGGGTACGAGGTAATAACATGGCTATATACAGGGAGTACCAGTACTGAGTGGATGTGCAGGGGTACGAGGTAATAACATGGCTATATACAGGGAGTACCAGTACTGAGTCGATATACAGGGGGTACGTGGTAATAACATGGCTGTATACAGGGAGTACCAGTACTGAGTGGATGTGCAGGGGGTACGAGGTAAGAACATGGCTGTATACAGGGAGTACCAGTACTGAGTCGATGTGCAGGGGTACCAGGTAATAACATGGCTATATACAGGGAGTACCAGTACTGAGTGGATGTGCAGGGGGTATGAGGTAATAACATGGCTGTATACAGGGAGTACCAGTACTGAGTCGATATACAGGGGGTACGAGGTAATAACATGGCTATATACAGGGAGTACCAGTACTGAGTGGATGTGCAGGGGGTACGAGGTAATAACATGGCTATATACAGGGAGTACCAGTACTGAGTCGATATACAGGGGGTACGAGGTAATAACATAGCTATATACAGGGAGTACCAGTACTGAGTCGATATACAGGGGGTACGAGGTAATAACATAGCTATATACAGGGAGTACCAGTACTGAGTCGATATACAGGGGGTACGAGGTAATAACATAGCTATATACAGGGAGTACCAGTACTGAGTCGATGTGCAGGGGGTACCAGGTAATAACATGGCTATATACAGGGAGTACCAGTACTGAGTGGATGTGCAGGGGGTACGAGGTAATAACATGGCTATATACAGGGAGTACCAGTACTGAGTCGATATACAGGGGGTACGAGGTAATAACATGGCTATATACAGGGAGTACCAGTACTGAGTCGATATACAGGGGGTACGAGGTAATAACATGGCTATATACAGGGAGTACCAGTACTGAGTCGATATACAGGGGGTACGAGGTAATAACATGGCTATATACAGGGAGTACCAGTACTGAGTGGATGTGCAGGGGTACGAGGTAATAACATGGCTATATACAGGGAGTACCAGTACTGAGTCGATATACAGGGGGTACGAGGTAATAACATGGCTGTATACAGGGAGTACCAGTACTGAGTGGATGTGCAGGGGGTACCAGGTAATAACATGGCTATATACAGGGAGTACCAGTACTGAGTGGATGTGCAGGGGGTACGAGGTAAGAACATGGCTGTATACAGGGAGTACCAGTACTGAGTCGATGTGCAGGGGTACCAGGTAATAACATGGCTTTATACAGGGAGTACCAGTACTGAGTGGATGTGCAGGGGGTATGAGGTAATAACATGGCTGTATACAGGGAGTACCAGTACTGAGTCGATATACAGGGGGTACGAGGTAATAACATGGCTATATACAGGGAGTACCAGTACTGAGTGGATGTGCAGGGGTATGAGGTAATAACATGGCTGTATACAGGGAGTACCAGTACTGAGTCGATGTGCAGGGGTACCAGGTAATAACATGGCTATATACAGGGAGTACCAGTACTGAGTGGATGTGCAGGGGGTATGAGGTAATAACATGGCTGTATACAGGGAGTACCAGTACTGAGTCGATGTGCAGGGGGTACCAGGTAATAACATGGCTATATACAGGGGGTACCAGTACTGAGTTGATGTGCAGGGGGTACCAGGTAATAACATGGCTATATACAGGGAGTACCAGTACTGAGTGGATGTGCAGGGGGTATGAGGTAATAACATGGCTGTATACAGGGAGTACCAGTACTGAGTCGATATACAGGGGGTACGAGGTAATAACATGGCTATATACAGGGAGTACCAGTACTGAGTGGATGTGCAGGGGGTATGAGGTAATAACATGGCTGTATACAGGGAGTACCAGTACTGAGTCGATGTGCAGGGGTACCAGGTAATAACATGGCTATATACAGGGAGTACCAGTACTGAGTGGATGTGCAGGGGGTATGAGGTAATAACATGGCTGTATACAGGGAGTACCAGTACTGAGTCGATGTGCAGGGGGTACCAGGTAATAACATGGCTATATACAGGGGGTACCAGTACTGAGTCGATGTGCAGGGGGTACAAGGTAATAACATGGCTATATACAGGGGGTACCAGTACTGAGTCGATGTGCAGGGGGTACCAGGTAAAAACATGGCTATATACAGGGGGTACCAGTACTGAGTCGATGTGCAGGGGGTACCAGGTAATAACATGGCTATATACAGGGAGTACCAGTACTGAGTCGATGTGCAGGGGTACCAGGTAATAACATGGCTATATACAGGGAGTACCAGTACTGAGTGGATGTGCAGGGGGTATGAGGTAATAACATGGCTGTATACAGGGAGTACCAGTACTGAGTGGATGTGCAGGGGGTACCAGGTAATAACATGGCTATATACAGGGAGTACCAGTACTGAGTGGATGTGCAGGGGGTACCAGGTAATAACATGGCTATATACAGGGAGTACCAGTACTGAGTGGATGTGCAGGGGGTATGAGGTAATAACATGGCTGTATACAGGGAGTACCAGTACTGAGTGGATGTGCAGGGGTACCAGGTAATAACATAGCTATATACAGGGAGTACCAGTACTGAGTGGATGTGCAGGGGGTATGAGGTAAGAACATGGCTGTATACAGGGAGTACCAGTACTGAGTGGATGTGCAGGGGTACCAGGTAAGAACATGGCTATATACAGGGAGTACCAGTACTGAGTGGATGTGCAGGGGTATGAGGTAAGAACATGGCTGTATACAGGGAGTACCAGTACTGAGTGGATGTGCAGGGGTACCAGGTAATAACATGGCTATATACAGGGAGTACCAGTACTGAGTGGATGTGCAGGGGTACCAGGTAATAACATAGCTATATACAGGGAGTACCAGTACTGAGTGGATGTGCAGGGGGTATGAGGTAAGAACATGGCTGTATACAGGGAGTACCAGTACTGAGTGGATGTGCAGGGGTACCAGGTAATAACATGGCTATATACAGGGAGTACCAGTACTGAGTGGATATACAGGGGTACTAGGTAATAACATGGCTGTATACAGGGAGTACCAGTACTGAGTCTATATACAGGGGGTACGAGGTAATAACATGGCTATATACAGGGAGTACCAGTACTGAGTGGATGTGCAGGGGGTACGAGGTAATAACATAGCTATATACAGGGAGTACCAGTACTGAGTGGATGTGCAGGGGGTACGAGGTAATAACATAGCTATATACAGGGAGTACCAGTACTGAGTCGATGTGCAGGGGGTACGAGGTAATAACATAGCTATATACAGGGAGTACCAGTACTGAGTGGATGTGCAGGGGTACGAGGTAATAACATGGCTATATACAGGGAGTACCAGTACTGAGTCGATGTGCAGGGGGTACGAGGTAATAACATAGCTATATACAGGGAGTACCAGTACTGAGTCGATGTTCAGGGGGTACGAGGTAAGAACATGTCTATATACAGGGAGTACCAGTACTGAGTCGATGTGCAGGGGGTACGAGGTAAGAACATGGCTATATACAGGGAGTACCAGTACTGAGTCGATGTGCAGGGGGTACGAGGTAAGAACATGGCTGTATACAGGGAGTACCAGTACTGAGTCGATGTGCAGGGGGTACGAGGTAAGAACATGGCTGTATACAGGGAGTACCAGTACTGAGTCGATGTGCAGGGGTACGAGGTAATAACATGGCTATATACAGGGAGTACCAGTACTGAGTCGATGTGCAGGGGTACGAGGTAAGAACATGGCTGTATACAGGCAGTACCAGTACTGAGTCGATGTGCAGGGGTATGAGGTAAGAACATGGCTGTATACAGGGAGTACCAGTACTGAGTGGATTTGCAGGGGGTACGAGGTAAGAACATGGCTGTATACAGGGAGTACCAGTACTGAGTCGATGTGCAGGGGTACGAGGTAATAACATGGCTATATACAGGGAGTACCAGTACTGAGTCGATGTGCAGGGGGTACGAGGTAATAACATGGCTATATACAGGGAGTACCAGTACTGAGTCGATATACAGGGAGTGACGAGGTAATAACATAGCTATATACAGGAGTACCAGTACTGAGTCGATATACAGGGTGCGAGGTAATAACATGGCTATATACAGGGAGTACCAGTACTGAGTCGATATACAGGGGGTACGAGGTAATAACATGGCTATATACAGGGAGTACCAGTACTGAGTCGATGTGCAGGGGGTACGAGGTAATAACATGGCTATATACAGGGAGTACCAGTACTGAGTCGATGTGCAGGGGGTACGAGGTAATAACATGGCTATATACAGGGAGTACCAGTACTGAGTCGATGTGCAGGGGGTACGAGGTAATAACATGGCTGTATACAGGGAGTACCAGTACTGAGTGGATGTGCAGGGTACGAGGTAATAACATGGCTATATACAGGAGTACCAGTACTGAGTGGATGTGCAGGGGTACGAGGTAATAACATGGCTGTATACAGGGAGTACCAGTACTGAGTCGATGTGCAGGGGCACGAGGTAAGAACATGGCTGAACAGGGAGTACCAGTACTGAGTGGATGTGCAGGGGGTACGAGGTAATAACATGGCTGTATACAGGGAGTACCAGTACTGAGTGGATGTGCAGGGGGTACGAGGTAATAACATGGCTGTATACAGGGAGTACCAGTACTGAGTCGATGTGCAGGGGTTACGAGGTAATAACATGGCTATATACAGGGAGTACCAGTACTGAGTCGATGTGCAGGGGTACGAGGTAAGAACATGGCTATATACAGGGAGTACCAGTACTGAGTGGATGTGCAGGGGTACGAGGTAATAACATGGCTATATACAGGGAGTACCAGTACTGAGTGGATGTGCAGGGGGTACGAGGTAATAACATGGCTGTATACAGGAGTACCAGTACTGAGTGGATGTGCAGGGGAGTACGAGGTAATAACATGGCTGTATACAGGGAGTACCAGTACTGAGTCGATGTGCAGGGGGTACGAGGTAATAACATGGCTGTATACAGGGAGTACCAGTACTGAGTGGATGTGCAGGGGGTACGAGGTAATAACATGGCTATATACAGGGAGTACCAGTACTGAGTCGATGTGCAGGGGGTACGAGGTAATAACATGGCTATATACAGGGAGTACCAGTACTGAGTGGATGTGCAGGGGTACGAGGTAATAACATGGCTATATACAGGGAGTACCAGTACTGAGTGGATGTGCAGGGGGTACGAGGTAATAACATGGCTATATACAGGGAGTACCAGTACTGAGTCGATGTGCAGGGGGTACGAGGTAATAACATGGCTATATACAGGAGTACCAGTACTGAGTGGATGTGCAGGGGGTACGAGGTAATAACATGGCTATACAGGAGTACCAGTACTGAGTCGATGTGCAGGGGGTACGAGGTAATAACATGGCTGTATACAGGGAGTACCAGTACTGAGTGGATGTGCAGGGGGTACCAGGTAATAACATGGCTATATACAGGGAGTACCAGTACTGAGTGGATGTGCAGGGGGTACCAGGTAATAACATGGCTATATACAGGGAGTACCAGTACTGAGTGGATGTGCAGGGGGTAACAGGTAATAACATGGCTATATACAGGGAGTACCAGTACTGAGTCGATATACAGGGGGTACGAGGTAATAACATGGCTATATACAGGGAGTACCAGTACTGAGTCGATGTGCAGGGGGTACGAGGTAATAACATGGCTGTATACAGGGAGTACCAGTACTGAGTGGATGTGCAGGGGGTACCAGGTAATAACATGGCTATATACAGGGAGTACCAGTACTGAGTGGATGTGCAGGGGGTACCAGGTAATAACATGGCTATATACAGGGAGTACCAGTACTGAGTGGATGTGCAGGGGGTACCAGGTAATAACATGGCTATATACAGGGAGTACCAGTACTGAGTCGATATACAGGGGGTACCAGGTAATAACATGGCTATATACAGGAATTACCAGTACTGAGTCGATATACAGGGGGTACCAGGTAATAACATGGCTGTATACAGGGAGTACCAGTACTGAGTGGATGTGCAGGGGGTACCAGGTAAGAACATGGCTGTATACAGGGAGTACCAGTACTGAGTCGATATACAGGGGGTACGAGGTAAGAACATGGCTGTATACAGGGAGTACCAGTACTGAGTGGATGTGCAGGGGGTACGAGGTAATAACATGGCTGTATACAGGGAGTACCAGTACTGAGTCCATGTGCAGGGGTACGAGGTAATAACATAGCTATATACAGGGAGTACCAGTACTGAGTCGATGTGCAGGGGGTACGAGGTAATAACATAGCTATATACAGGGAGTACCAGTACTGAGTCGATGTGCAGGGGGTACGAGGTAATAACATGGCTATATACAGGGAGTACCAGTACTGAGTGGATGTGCAGGGGTACGAGGTAAGAACATGGCTGTATACAGGGAGTACCAGTACTGAGTCGATGTGCAGGGGGTACGAGGTAAGAACATGGCTGTATACAGGGAGTACCAGTACTGAGTCGATGTGCAGAGGTACGAGGTAATAACATGGCTGTATACAGGGAGTACCAGTACTGAGTCCATGTGCAGGGGTACGAGGTAATAACATAGCTATATACAGGGAGTACCAGTACTGAGTCGATGTGCAGGGGGTACGAGGTAATAACATAGCTATATACAGGGAGTACCAGTACTGAGTCGATGTGCAGGGGGTACGAGGTAATAACATGGCTATATACAGGGAGTACCAGTACTGAGTGGATGTGCAGGGGTACGAGGTAATAACATGGCTATATACAGGGAGTACCAGTACTGAGTCGATGTGCAGGGGTACGAGGTAAGAACATGGCTGTATACAGGGAGTACCAGTACTGAGTCGATGTGCAGGGGTACGAGGTAAGAACATGGCTGTATACAGGGAGTACCAGTACTGAGTCTATATACAGGGGGTACGAGGTAATAACATGGCTATATACAGGGAGTACCAGTACTGAGTCGATGTGCAGGGGTACGAGGTAAGAACATGGCTGTATACAGGGAGTACCAGTACTGAGTCGATGTGCAGGGGGTCGAGGTAAGAACATGGCTGTATACAGGGAGTACCAGTACTGAGTCGATGTGCAGGGGGTACGAGGTAAGAACATGGCTGTATACAGGGAGTACCAGTACTGAGTCGATGTGCAGGGGGTACGAGGTAAGAACATGGCTGTATACAGGGAGTACCAGTACTGAGTCGATGTGCAGGGGGAGTACAGGTAAGAACATGGCTGTATACAGGGAGTACCAGTACTGAGTCGATGTGCAGGGGGTACGAGGTAAGAACATGGCTGTATACAGGGAGTACCAGTACTGAGTCGATGTGCAGGGGTACGAGGTAAGAACATGGCTGTATACAGGGAGTACCAGTACTGAGTGGATGTGCAGGGGTACGAGGTAAGAACATGGCTGTATACAGGGAGTACCAGTACTGAGTCGATGTGCAGGGGTACGAGGTAAGAACATGGCTGTATACAGGGAGTACCAGTACTGAGTCGATGTGCAGGGGGCATTCGAGGTAAGAACATGGCTGTATACAGGGAGTACCAGTACTGAGTCGATGTGCAGGGGGTACGAGGTAAGAACATGGCTGTATACAGGGAGTACCAGTACTGAGTCGATGTGCAGGGGGTACGAGGTAAGAACATGGCTGTATACAGGGAGTACCAGTACTGAGTCGATGTGCAGGGGGTACGAGTTAAGAACATGGCTGTATACAGGAGTACCAGTACTGAGTCGATGTGCAGGGGGCAATGAGGTAAGAACATGGCTGTATACAGGGAGTACCAGTACTGAGTCGATGTGCAGGGGGTACTGAGGTAAGAACATGGCTGTATACAGGGAGTACCAGTACTGAGTGGATGTGCAGGGGGTACGAGGTAAGAACATGGCTGTATACAGGGAGTACCAGTACTGAGTCGATGTGCAGGGGGTACGAGGTAAGAACATGGCTGTATACAGGGAGTACCAGTACTGAGTCGATGTGCAGGGGGTACGAGGTAAGAACATGGCTGTATACAGGGAGTACCAGTACTGAGTCGATGTGCAGGGGGTACGAGGTAAGAACATGGCTGTATACAGGGAGTACCAGTACTGAGTCGATGTGCAGGGGGTACGAGGTAAGAACATGGCTGTATACAGGGAGTACCAGTACTGAGTGGATGTGCAGGGGGGTACGAGGTAAGAACATGGCTGTATACAGGGAGTACCAGTACTGAGTGGATGTGCAGGGGGTACGAGGTAATAACATGGCTGTATACAGGGAGTACCAGTACTGAGTCGATGTGCAGGGGTACGAGGTAATAACATGGCTATATACAGGGAGTACCAGTACTGAGTCGATGTGCAGGGGTACGAGGTAAGAACATGGCTGTATACAGGGAGTACCAGTACTGAGTCGATGTGCAGGGGGTACGAGGTAAGAACATGGCTGTATACAGGGAGTACCAGTACTGAGTCGATGTGCAGGGGTACGAGGTAATAACATGGCTATATACAGGGAGTACCAGTACTGAGTGGATGTGCAGGGGTACGAGGTAATAACATGGCTATATACAGGGAGTACCAGTACTGAGTCGATGTGCAGGGGGTACGAGGTAAGAACATGGCTGTATACAGGGAGTACCAGTACTGAGTCGATGTGCAGGGGGTACGAGGTAAGAACATGGCTGTATACAGGGAGTACCAGTACTGAGTCGATGTGCAGGGACGAGGTAACAACATGGCTGTATACAGGAGTACCAGTACTGAGTCGATGTGCAGGGGCACGAGGTAATAACATGGCTATATACAGGAGTACCAGTACTGAGTCGATGTGCAGGGGAATGCGGTAAGAACATGGCTGTATACAGGGAGTACCAGTACTGAGTCGATGCGTGCAGGGGTACGAGGTAAGAACATGGCTGTATACAGGGAGTACCAGTACTGAGTCGATGTGCAGGGAGTACGAGGTAATAACATGGCTGTATACAGGGAGTACCAGTACTGAGTGGATGTGCAGGGGGCAACGAGGTAATAACATGGCTGTATACAGGAGTACCAGTACTGAGTCGATGTGCAGAGTGTACGAGGTAATAACATGGCTATATACAGGGAGTACCAGTACTGAGTCGATGTGCAGGGGGCACGAGGTAAGAACATGGCTGTATACAGGGAGTACCAGTACTGAGTCGATGTGCAGGGGGTACGAGGTAAGAACATGGCTGTATACAGGGAGTACCAGTACTGAGTCGATGTGCAAGAGGGGCACGAGGTAATAACATGGCTATATACAGGGAGTACCAGTACTGAGTCGATGTGCAGGGGGTGCGAGGTAAGAACATGGCTGTATACAGGGAGTACCAGTACTGAGTCGATGTGCAGGGGGGTACGAGGTAAGAACATGGCTGTATACAGGGAGTACCAGTACTGAGTCGATGTGCAGGGGGTACGAGGGAATAACATGGCTGTATACAGGGAGTACCAGTACTGAGTGGATGTGCAGGGGGTACGAGGTAAGAACATGGCTGTATACAGGGAGTACCAGTACTGAGTCGATGTGCAGGGGTACGAGGTAAGAACATGGCTGTATACAGGGAGTACCAGTACTGAGTCGATGTGCAGGGGGTACGAGGTAAGAACATGGCTGTATACAGGGAGTACCAGTACTGAGTCGATGTGCAGGGGGTACGAGGGTAAGAACATGGCTGTATACAGGGAGTACCAGTACTGAGTCGATGTGCAGGGTGCACGAGGTAATAACATGGCTATATGCAGGGAGTACCAGTACTGAGTCGATGTGCAGGGGGCACGAGGTAAGAACATGGCTGTATACAGGGAGTACCAGTACTGAGTCGATGTGCAGGGGGTACGAGGTAAGAACATGGCTGTATACAGGGAGTACCAGTACTGAGTGGATGTGCAGGGGTACCAGGTAATAACATGGCTGTATACAGGGAGTACCAGTACTGAGTCGATATACAGGGGGTACGAGGTAATAACATGGCTATATACAGGGAGTACCAGTACTGAGTCGATGTGCAGGGGGTACGAGGTAAGAACATGGCTGTATACAGGGAGTACCAGTACTGAGTGGATGTGCAGGGGTATGAGGTAAGAACATGGCTGTATACAGGGAGTACCAGTACTGAGTGGATGTGCAGGGGTATGAGGGAAGAACATGGCTGTATACAGGGAGTACCAGTACTGAGTCGATGTGCAGGGGGTACGAGGTAAGAACATGGCTGTATACAGGGAGTACCAGTACTGAGTCGATGTGCAGGGGTACGAGGTAAGAACATGGCTGTATACAGGGAGTACCAGTACTGAGTGGATGTGCAGGGGGTACGAGGTAAGAACATGGCTGTATACAGGGAGTACCAGTACTGAGTGGATGTGCAGGGGGTACGAGGTAAGAACATGGCTGTATACAGGGAGTACCAGTACTGAGTCGATGTGCAGGGGCACGAGGTAATAACATGGCTATATACAGGAGTACCAGTACTGAGTGGATGTGCAGGGGGTACGAGGTAAGAACATGGCTGTATACAGGAGTACCAGTACTGAGTGGATGTGCAGGGGGTACGAGGTAAGAACATGGCTGTGATACAGGGAGTACCAGTACTGAGTCGATGTGCAGGGGTACGAGGTAAGAACATGGCTGTATACAGGGAGTACCAGTACTGAGTCGATGTGCAGGGGGTACGAGGTAAGAACATGGCTGTATACAGGGAGTACCAGTACTGAGTCGATGTGCAGGGGGTACGAGGGAAGAACATGGCTGTATACAGGGAGTACCAGTACTGAGTCGATGTGCAGGGGTACGAGGTAAGAACATGGCTGTATACAGGAGTACCAGTACTGAGTCGATGTGCAGGGGGTACGAGGTAAGAACATGGCTGTATACAGGGAGTACCAGTACTGAGTCGATGTGCAGGGGGTACGAGGTAAGAACATGGCTGTATACAGGGAGTACCAGTACTGAGTCGATGTGCAGGGGGTACGAGGTAAGAACATGGCTGTATACAGGGAGTACCAGTACTGAGTCGATGTGCAGGGGGTACGAGGTAAGAACATGGCTGTATACAGGAGTACCAGTACTGAGTGGATGTGCAGGGGGTAGGCGAGGTAAGAACATGGCTGTATACAGGGAGTACCAGTACTGAGTCGATGTGCAGGGGGCACGAGGTAAGAACATGGCTGTATACAGGGAGTACCAGTACTGAGTCGATGTGCAGGGGGTACGAGGTAAGAACATGGCTGTATACAGGGAGTACCAGTACTGAGTCGATGTGCAGGGGGTACGAGGTGAGAACATGGCTGTATACAGGAGTACCAGTACTGAGTCGATGTGCAGGGGGGCACGAGGTAAGAACATGGCTGTATACAGGGAGTACCAGTACTGAGTCGATGTGCAGGGGGTACGAGGTAAGAACATGGCTGTATACAGGGAGTACCAGTACTGAGTGGATGTGCAGGGGTACGAGGTAAGAACATGGCTGTATACAGGGAGTACCAGTACTGAGTCGATGTGCAGGGGTACGAGGTAATAACAAGGCTGTATACAGGGAGTACCAGTACTGAGTCGATGTGCAGGGGTACGAGGTAATAACATGGCTATATACAGGGAGTACCAGTACTGAGCTCGATGTGCAGGGGTACGAGGTAAGAACATGGCTGTATACAGGAGTACCAGTACTGAGTCGATGTGCAGGGGGTACGAGGTAAGAACATGGCTGTATACAGGGAGTACCAGTACTGAGTCGATGTGCAGGGGGTACGAGGTAATAACATGGCTATATACAGGAGTACCAGTACTGAGTGGATGTGCAGGGGGTACGAGGTAATGAACATGGCTATATACAGGAGTACCAGTACTGAGTGGATGTGCAGGGGTACGAGGTAAGAACATGGCTGTATACAGGGAGTACCAGTACTGAGTCGATGTGCAGGGGTACGAGGTAAGAACATGGCTGTATACAGGGAGTACCAGTACTGAGTCGATGTGCAGGGGTACGAGGTAATAACATGGCTGTATACAGGGAGTACCAGTACTGAGTCGATGTGCAGGGGTACGAGGTAATAACATGGCTATATACAGGGAGTACCAGTACTGAGTCGATGTGCAGGGGCACGAGGTAAGAACATGGCTGTATACAGGGAGTACCAGTACTGAGTCGATGTGCAGGGGTACGAGGTAAGAACATGGCTGTATACAGGGAGTACCAGTACTGAGTCGATGTGCAGGGGGTACGAGGTAATAACATGGCTGTATACAGGGAGTACCAGTACTGAGTGGATGTGCAGGGGGTACGAGGTAATAACATGGCTGTATACAGGGAGTACCAGTACTGAGTCGATGTGCAGGGGTACGAGGTAATAACATGGCTATATACAGGGAGTACCAGTACTGAGTCGATGTGCAGGGGGTACGAGGTAAGAACATGGCTGTATACAGGAGTACCAGTACTGAGTCGATGTGCAGGGGGTACGAGGTAAGAACATGGCTGTATACAGGAGTACCAGTACTGAGTCGATGTGCAGGGTACGAGGTAATAACATGGCTATATACAGGGAGTACCAGTACTGAGTCGATGTGCAGGGGTACGAGGTAAGAACATGGCTGTATACAGGGAGTACCAGTACTGAGTCGATGTGCAGGGGTACGAGGTAAGAACATGGCTGTATACAGGGAGTACCAGTACTGAGTCGATGTGCAGGGGTACGAGGTAATAACATGGCTATATACAGGGAGTACCAGTACTGAGTCGATGTGCAGGGGCACGAGGTAAGAACATGGCTGTATACAGGAGTACCAGTACTGAGTCGATGTGCAGGGGGTACGAGGTAAAGAACATGGCTGTATACAGGGAGTACCAGTACTGAGTCGATGTGCAGGGGGGTACGAGGTAATAACATGGCTGTATACAGGAGTACCAGTACTGAGTGGATGTGCAGGGGTACAGGTAATAACATGGCTGTATACAGGGAGTACCAGTACTGAGTCGATGTGCAGGGGTACGAGGTAATAACTTGGCTATATACAGGGAGTACCAGTACTGAGTCGATGTGCAGGGGCACGAGGTAAGAACATGGCTGTATACAGGAGTACCAGTACTGAGTGGATGTGCAGGGGGTACGAGGTAAGAACATGGCTGTATACGAGGAGTACCAGTACTGAGTCGATGTGCAGGGGTACGAGGTAATAACATGGCTATATACAGGAGTACCAGTACTGAGTCGAGTGTGCAGGGGGTACGAGGTAAGAACATGGCTGTATACAGGGAGTACCAGTACTGAGTCGATGTGCAGGGGTACGAGGTAAGAACATGGCTGTATACAGGGAGTACCAGTACTGAGTCGATGTGCAGGGGGTACGAGGTAAGAACATGGCTGTATACAGGGAGTACCAGTACTGAGTCGATGTGCAGGGGGTACGAGGTAATAACATGGCTGTATACAGGGAGTACCAGTACTGAGTGGATGTGCAGGGGGTACGAGGTAATAAGCATGGCTGTATACAGGAGTACCAGTACTGAGTCGATGTGCAGGGGTACGAGGTAATAACATGGCTATATACAGGGAGTACCAGTACTGAGTCGATGTGCAGGGGTACGAGGTAAGAACATGGCTGTATACAGGGAGTACCAGTACTGGAGTCGAGTGCAGGGGGCACGAGGTAAGAACATGGCTGTATACAGGAGTACCAGTACTGAGTCGATGTGCAGGGTACGAGGTAATAACATGGCTTATATACAGGGAGTACCAGTACTGAGTCGATGTGCAGGGGGGACGAGGTAAGAACATGGCTGTATACAGGGAGTACCAGTACTGAGTCGATGTGCAGGGGGGGTACGAGGTAAGAACATGGCTGTATACAGGGGAGTACCAGTACTGAGTCGATGTGCAGGGTACGAGGTAATAACATGGCTATATACAGGAGTACCAGTACTGAGTCGATGTGCAGGGGGCACGAGGTAAGAACATGGCTGTATACAGGGAGTACCAGTACTGAGTCGATGTGCAGGGGGTACGAGGTGAAGAACATGGCTGTATACAGGAGTACCAGTACTGAGTCGAGTGCAGGGGGTACGAGGTAATAACATGGCTGTATACAGGGAGTACCAGTACTGAGTGGATGTGCAGGGGGTACGAGGTAATAACATGGCTGTATACAGGGAGTACCAGTACTGAGTCGATGTGCAGGGGTACGAGGTAATAACTTGGCTATATACAGGAGTACCAGTACTGAGTCGATGTGCAGGGGCACGAGGTAAGAACATGGCTGCATACAGGAGTACCAGTACTGAGTGGATGTGCAGGGGTACGAGGTAAGAACATGGCTGTATACAGGAGTACCAGTACTGAGCTCGATGTGCAGGGTACGAGGTAATAACATGGCTATATACAGGGAGTACCAGTACTGAGTCGATGTGCAGGGGGCACGAGGTGAAGAACATGGCTGTATACAGGGAGTACCAGTACTGAGTCGATGTGCAGGGGGTACGAGGTAAGAGACATGGCTGTATACAGGGAGTACCAGTACTGAGTCGAGTGTGCAGGGGGTACGAGGTAAGAAACATGGCTGTATACAGGGAGTACCAGTACTGAGTCGATGTGCAGGGGCACGAGGTAATAACATGGCATATACAGGGAGTACCAGTACTGAGTCGATGTGCAGGGGTACGAGGTAAGAACATGGCTGTATACAGGGAGTACCAGTACTGAGTCGATGTGCAGGGGCGAGGTAATAACATGGCTATATACAGGAGTACCAGTACTGAGTCGATGTGCAGGGGCAACGAGGTGAAGAACATGGCTGTATACAGGGAGTACCAGTACTGGAGTCGATGTGCAGGGGGTACGAGGTAATAACATGGCTATATACAGGAGTACCAGTACTGAGTCGATGTGCAGGGGTACGAGGTAAGAACATGGCTGTATACAGGAGTACCAGTACTGAGTCGATGTGCAGGGGGTAGAGGTAAGAACATGGCTGTATACAGGAGTACCAGTACTGAGTCGATGTGCAGGGGCAGAGGTAATAACATGGCTGTATACAGGGAGTACCAGTACTGAGTGGATGTGCAGGGGGTACGAGGTAATAACATGGCTGTATACAGGGAGTACCAGTACTGAGTGGATGTGCAGGGGTACCAGGTAAGAACATGGCTGTATACAGGGAGTACCAGTACTGAGTCGATGTGCAGGGGGTACGAGGTAATAACATGGCTATATACAGGGAGTACCAGTACTGAGTGGATGTGCAGGGGTACGAGGTAATAACATGGCTATATACAGGAGTACCAGTACTGAGTGGATGTGCAGGGTACGAGGTAAGAACATGGCTGTATACAGGAGTACCAGTACTGAGTCGATGTGCATGGGTACGAGGTAATAACATGGCTATATACAGGGAGTACCAGTACTGGAGTCGATGTGCAGGGCACGAGGTAAGAACATGGCTGTATACAGGGAGTACCAGTACTGAGTCGATGTGCAGGGGGTACGAGGTAAGAACATGGCTGTATACAGGGAGTACCAGTACTGGAGTCGATGTGCAGGGGGTACGAGGTAATAACATGGCTGTATACAGGGAGTACCAGTACTGAGTGGATGTGCAGGGGGAACGAGGTAAGAACATGGCTGTATACAGGGAGTACCAGTACTGAGTCGATGTGCAGGGGTACGAGGTAATAACATGGCTATATACAGGGAGTACCAGTACTGAGTCGATGTGCAGGGGTACGAGGTAAGAACATGGCTGTATACAGGAGTACCAGTACTGAGTCGATGTGCAGGGGAGTCGAGGTAAGAACATGGCTGTATACAGGAGTACCAGTACTGAGTGTCGATGTGCAGGGTACGAGGTAATAACATGGCTGTATACAGGGAGTACCAGTACTGGAGTGGATGTGCAGGGTACGAGGTAATAACATGGCTATATACAGGGAGTACCAGTACTGAGTGGATGTGCAGGGGGTACGAGGTAATAACATGGCTATATACAGGGAGTACCAGTACTGAGTGGATGTGCAGGGGTACCAGGTAAGAACATGGCTGTATACAGGGAGTACCAGTACTGAGTCGATGTGCAGGGGGTACGAGGTAATAACATGGCTATATACAGGGAGTACCAGTACTGAGTGGATGTGCAGGGGTACCAGGTAAGAACATGGCTGTATACAGGGAGTACCAGTACTGAGTCGATGTGCAGGGGTACGAGGTAATTGAGGTAGATATGTACATATACTGTAGGTAGGGGTAAAGTGAGTGCCAAAAGCGTAGCCATTTGATTAGCTATTTAGCAGTCTTATAGTTTAGAGGTAGAAGCTGTTCAGGGTCCTGTTGATTCCAGACTTGGTGCATCGGTACCACTTGCCATGCGGTAGCAGAGTGAAAAGTCTATGACTTGGGTGGCTGGAGTCTTTGACAATTTTTAGGGCCTTCCTCTGACACCGCCTGGTATAGAGGTCCTGGATGGCAGGAAGCTTGGCCCCAGTGATGTACTGGGCCGTACGCACTACCCTCTGTAGCGACTTACGGTTGGATGCCAAGCAGTTGCCATACCAGGCGGTGATGCAGCCAGTCAGGATGCTCTCGATGGTGCAGCTGTAGTTCTTTTGGAGGATCTGAGGGCCCATGCCAAATCTTTTCAGACTCCTGAGGGGGAAGAGGCGTTGTCGTACCTCTTCACAACTGCATGAGTATGTTTCTGGACGATGTTAAGTCCTTAGTTATGTGGACACCAAGGAACATGAAGCTCTCGACCTGCTCCACTACAGCCCTGTCGATATAGATGGGGGCGTGCTTGGCCCTCCGTTTCCTGTTGTCCACTATCAGCTCCTTGGTTTTGCTGAGGATTAGGGACATGTTGTTGTCCTGGCACCACACTGACAATCTCCTTTCCTGTTTTTCATGTCAGAGTTATGGGAATGTTGGAGACATGTCCTCCCCTCGCCTCTCAGCGCCAACTTGGCTGATTTAAAAATACATTTATTTTTACTCGTTATTCACTGTGTCACAATTTCTATTTCCATTTTCATCTTTATCTTTAACTCTGCATGACTGTAAAAGGTGGTCAGTCTAGCATGGGGGTAGTTTGGTGAATGGTGTATTCTCATGTTTTATCAAATGTTGTCTCTTAATGTGTCTCTAATATATTACTAGGCTACAGTGTGTTGTTAGCCAAGCCAGTCACCTATTGCAAAATGAAAGTGCAGTTTAGGGGTAGAATAAGGCCATACTGGGTTATGAGTTTACTGGCAGAAAGTACATGACATATTCAGAGACCCTCCTTGAGAAATGTTCCTATTAATCTGGTTTGTTTGAAGGTTGGCTGAGTTTGCTGTTTTTATTCTGTATCATTAGGTTGGCTGAGTTGCTGTTTTTAATCTGTATCATTAGGTTGGCTGAGTTTGCTGTTTTTAATCTGTATCATTAGGTTGGCTGAGTTTGCTGTTTTTAATCTATATCATTAGGTTGGCTGAGTTTGCTGTTTTTAATCTGTATCATTAGGTTGGCTGAGTTGCTGTTTTTATTTGACTATTTGGTTTTACGTTCGAGCAAAAAAAAGATGTTGAAACTTAATGAACATGAAACCCTAGACAACTAATTCTAAAAGAGAAAGTGTGAGAACTGAGAACAATCTCCTTTCCTGTTTTTCATGTCGGAGTTATGGGAATGTTGGAGACATGTCCTCCCCTCGCCTCTGCGCCAACTTGGCTGATTTATAGATTTCCTCCCTTTCTATGTTCAGAATAATACTGTGTGTTCTCTTCTCTGAGAGACCCAGTAACCAGACAGACTGACACCATGGGCTGTGAGAGAGGGTTGTTCCTGACTGCTGCTCTGCTGGCTGTCTTTTCATGCAGTAAGTGTATTCTTCTACAATAATGGCTTTTCTCAATAAGAAAATATGACCTACACTGCATTCTACTTGCTTTCAGGTGTTTATTGGCATGACGGTTCCAAAGCCAAACAAACAAAATCTCTCTGCAAACTCTTTTTGAATTGATTTGAATTATTTGGTCGCCTATGAATTACCATTAGACTTTTTGAAGAACCCTTAGGCCGATTTCTGTTCTGATTTTCTATGACTGAATTGCCTGTTCCTAAAACGCTTATCAGATCAAAGATATCTATGCACCTATCGACATGTTTAGATCCAGATTTATGATTCTCTATCTGCGGCCTATGTTCAGGTGATGCTATCACCGGCGGGCGAGAGGCGGAGGCCCACTCCCGTCCCTACATGGCCTCGCTGCAGGTCGCCGACGGCGGCAGGATGAAACATGAGTGCGGAGGGTTTCTGGTGGCTGATCAGTGGGTGATGAGTGCCGCCCACTGCTTTCTCTCTGGGTGAGTTCGCCTGTAGTGGAGGTTATCATGTTTCTACGCTACCGGTATTATAAGAATATTTTACCGTAGTACAAGTTCACAGTATATGCACAATCAATTACAGTAAATGGAAAATTTGAAAATAAAATGATGCTCCAATTGTCCAGTCAAACTGATGCACACATTATATGAACTGCATTTTGCAACACATTATTAATTTGACGACCTATTTAAAATGTTTATGAAGTTGAAGCTGATGAAATTATTCACTGGTCAGGGCAGTCTATATCAACAACATCATCATCATCACCATCATGATCACCATCATCATCATCATCATCATCATCAGTTGTTGTAACTGAAATTTGTTTGTGCTGTTTGTTTTGATTGACAGGTCAGAAGGGAGGAAGGTCGTCCTAGGGGCTCACTCTCTGAACGAACCAGAGGATTCTAAACAAACTTTTGACATTGTTCAAGTGTTCAGTCACCCTGCTTTCAGCATATCTAACTATGATAATGACATTGCTTTGGTCAAGGTAAGTCACATACCAGTCTCCCTCTGTGTCTCTCTGTGTCTCTCCTCTGTGTCAGTCTCCTCGTACTGTCAGGTCAGTGCAACCCAACTCCAACAGTTGGTTTTAAGACCAGCTTGTGGTTTGCCTCCCAATTGGTACCCTATTACCGTCACCGTGCACTACTTTGGACCACTTTGACTACTTTTGGGTCAAAAGTAGTGCACTATAGAAGTAGGGGTGCCATTTGGGGAACACGCTTACATGTTCTCTTGCCTCAGACCAAAACATTTTTTATCTATGATTGGCAGCTGGACCCGGCCAATCGTGGCCAGTGATGCTGTAAAGTCCCTGAAGTTCCAGCGTGACAGTGCAGCTGACCCAGACACGGACCAGGAAGTCAACACGGCGGGGGTGGGGGTCACTGAACAACCT
>NC_059216.1:15520669-15565669 GCF_020615455.1 Coregonus clupeaformis
CAAGAAGAGATATTTATGAATTAAAGCAGTATAATGTTGATATCATACTAATTCCACAGAGTTAGGAAGGTCATTGTCCCAGCTTTACTTTGCCGTTACTGTACATATCTTAGCATGTTGCAATAGTTAACTCCAAATGACAGAACAAATAGGTTCCAGTTGAACAATGTTTACTTCACAGTGTCAGCACAGTACATAGAGGCCATTCCACTCCGCCCCGGTTGAAAAATGACAGTAATTTCTGTGCAGATGCACTAATAAGAGAGGGACACCAGCATAAAAAAGAAGTGTAGGGTTACTTAAAACATGAACTTAAAGGACAACTCCACCACTTGTCTCGAACACCAAACCAGTGTCTACACATCTCCTCGCAGACCGTGTGTGTGTGTACCGGACCAAACGACAGACAGACATGGCAGAAGTCGCACCAGCACTCGCCGCCGCCGCGCCGGCCAAGGCACCCAAGAAGAAGGCAGCAGCCAAGCCCAAGAAAGCGGGACCCAGCGTAGGCGAGCTCATCGTCAAGGCTGTGACCGCCTCCAAGGAGAGGAGCGGCGTGTCCCTGGCTGCGCTCAAGAAGACGCTGGCGGCAGGCGGCTACGACGTGGAGAACAACAACTCCCACGTCAAGATCGCAGTCAAGAGCCTCGTCACCAAGGGCACCCTGGTCCAGACCAAGGGCACCGGTGCATCCGGCTCCTTCAAGCTCAACAAGAAAGCCGTCGAGGCGAAGAAGCCCGCCAAGAAAGCCGCAGTCCCCAAAGTAAAGAAGGTGGCCGCCAAGAAGCCCGCCGCGGCGAAGAAGCCCAAGAAGGTAGCAGCCAAGAAGGCCGTCGCCGCAAAGAAGTCCCCCAAGAAGGCCAAGAAGCCCGCTACACCCAAAAAGGCAGCCAAGAGCCCCAATAAGGCTACAAAGGCAGCCAAGCCCAAAGCCGCCAAGCCCAAGGCAGCCAAGGCCAAGAAGGCAGCCCCCAAGAAGAAGTAAACCTATGTGGTCCTCTGTAGCATATTATTATTATTATGTGACTCATTTCAGAAAACTAGCCTTATGTCGTGTGTCACTACTTCACAGGAGATCCATTTGAATATCAACTTCTTTTTTTTATCAACATGCGTTTTTGGCCAGAAATGCTTTCTGGAACATGTGAACTTTCATGTGCCTTAATAACAAATGTGTATGCCATCTGTAAATACGAATACAATTGTTAAATTACGAGCCTAGTTGGTTTAGCCACTGAAAAATACAGGAAACTTCTCGTTAAACATGATTGGCTGAGATAATGGAAGGGCTGGACATGCCGAGAGATGAGCTCGGATTGGTCTGCCATGTAGCATGCTTCTGTCTATGACATCAGCTGGTCAGTGTAGATAGTAGTAGTAGATCATCCTTTGCTGGTCAGTATGTGTAGATAGTAGTAGTAGATCATCCTTTGCTGGTCAGTATGTGTAGATAGTAGTAGTAGATCATCCTTTGCTGGTCAGTATGTGTAGATAGTAGTAGTAGATCATCCTTTGCTGGTCAGTATGTGTAGATAGTAGTAGTAGATCATCCTTTGCTGGTCAGTATGTGTAGATAGTAGTAGTAGATCATCCTTTGCTGGTCAGTATGTGTAGATAGTAGTAGTAGATCATCCTTTGCTGGTCAGTATGTGTAGATAGTAGTAGTAAATCATCCTTTGCTGGTCAGTATGTGTAGATAGTAGTAGTAAATCATCCTTTGCTGGTCAGTATGTGTAGATAGTAGTAGTAGATCATCCTTTGCTGGTCAGTATGTGTAGATAGTAGTAGTAGATCATCCTTTGCTGGTCAGGTATGTGTAGATAGTAGTAGTAGATCATCCTTTGCTGGTCAGTATGTGTAGATAGTAGTAGTAGATCATCCTTTGCTGGTCAGTATGTGTAGATAGTAGTAGTAGATCATCCTTTGCTGGTCAGTATGTGTAGATAGTAGTAGTAGATCATCCTTTGCTGGTCAGTATGTGTAGATAGTAGTAGTAGATCATCCTTTGCTGGTCAGTATGTGTAGATAGTAGTAGTAGATCATCCTTTGCTGGTCAGTAT
Organism: Coregonus clupeaformis; assembly: GCF_020615455.1. Taxonomy (NCBI): domain Eukaryota; kingdom Metazoa; phylum Chordata; class Actinopteri; order Salmoniformes; family Salmonidae; genus Coregonus; species Coregonus clupeaformis. Next base: position 15,522,730 of record NC_059216.1, read on the forward strand.
TTTTTATTAAAGATATACTGTATAGATCTGCGGTTTCTATGTGGATAAAAAGATGAAAAATGCTTCTCTGTGACATCACAGGGTAGGATTAAAAGTATGAAAAATTGTGATTTTCAAAACCTGCAACGAGTTTCTAGCCAGATGGAGGGAATTTCATAGCTCCCCATGTCACTGTGAATCTCACAATTTTTTTTTATGAATTGGGTAAAACATTTATATATTCTTTATCAAAACGTAGAAATGTGCAGTTTTCACATATGTAGACACTGGTTTCGTGCTGTAGATAATGAATATGACTTTGAATAGTGGAGGAGTTGCCCTTTAATCCCCTAGCCAACAAGATGAGCAAGGCATTTAACCCTAATTGCTCCTGTAAGTCATTCTGGATAAGACCGTCTGCTACATACAGTGGGGAAAAAAGGTATTTAGTCAGCCACCAATTGTGCAAGTTCTCCCACTTAAAAAGATGAGAGAGGCCTGTATATTTCATCATAGGTACACGTCAACTATGACAGACAAAATGAGATTTTTTTTCTCCAGAAAATCACATTGTAGGATTTTTAATGAATTTATTTGCAAATTATGGTGGAAAATAAGTATTTGGTCAATAACAAAAGTTTCTCAATACTTTGTTATATACCCTTTGTTGGCAATGACACAGGTCAAACGTTTTCTGTAAGTGTCAGCTTCCTGCTTCCCCTGTTTGTCTCCTGGCCTCTAGAGGTCAGCTGTGTTCCCCTTTGCCTTAGTTCTTCCTCATGTGTCCTAATTAGCTTATCCAGGTCACCTGTGCCTTGTTTCCCCTTGTGTATTTTAGCTGTGTGTTTTCCCCTTGTTTCTCACTTGGTTATTGCGTCCTGACTGTGTGTCTCCTGCTTTGTCTCACCGTGTCAGTCCTAGTAAGTTTTTGAAGTTATCTTTAGTTTGTTTTTCTCCCCTCGTGGAGTTGTTTTGTTTTGCCTCCTGTTTTGGAACATTAAATCTACTTGCCGAGTATTGCCTTGGGTGTTTTATTTGGGTCCTACAACATCTCCTCTGTGGCTAAGGGGTAGTACCCCCAGCTCTACACTTCTGAGACCGGAGTTCTAACCCCGGATTTGTGACAGAATAACCAAGTCAATCATGGACCCAGAAACACTCAGTTCCCAGGACCTGTTGGCGGTGATCATTCGACATGAGGCTTCTTTCCAGCGCCATGAAGCCGTTCTCAGCCGACAAGAGGAGCTGATGGCTAGACATTCTCAACTCCTGGCCGAAATGATGAGTTCCCTTCACCAGCTCTTTGAACGCCTCCTTGGTCCTCCCCCCTTCCCCCGGTCACCTCCCAGTGACGACAGGCCTTCTCGGTTGGCGGAGCCCCGACTACCACCTCCCAAGCCCTTTTCTGGGGATCCAAGCTCTTGCCAGGGTTTCCTCACCCAATGCTCCCTCACCTTCGAGCTCCAACCCTCAAGTTTTCCCACAGACCGTTCCAAGATTGCCTACCTCATTACCCTTCTTTCAGACAAGGCGCTCGCCTGGGCCTCTGCGGTGTGGCAGTCCCAGGAAGCCTGTTGTGACTCCCACGCTGCATTTGTAGAAGAGTTCAGCGGGTGTTCGATCATCCTGTCAGTGGGCGGGAGGCTTCCAGCGCCTACTGTCTCTCCGTCAGGGCCTCCGTATGCACGGCAGATTTTGCCATTGAGTTCGAACCATAGCAGCAAGGAGCGGATGGAATGATGAAGCGCTGAGGGTCTGCTTTCAGGGAGGGTTATCTGAGCCCCTTCAAGATGAGTTAGCCACCCGTGAACCAGCTGAAGATCTCGAGTCCCTCATAGCCTTGGCCATCCGCCTGGACAATCGTCTAAGAGAGCGGAGAACGGCTCGCCGTCAGGTGTCTCAGTCCCAAGTTCCTCTGAGCAGCTCTGTTTCTCCTGTTTGGACTCCGTCATTCAGAGCTGCCCCGGCTCCTGAACTGCCCCAGGATTCCCCGGAGAGCATGCAGTTAGGCCGTTCCAGGCTTTCTTCCAACGAAAGGAGCGTCGCATGAGGGAGCGTCGGTGCCTCTACTGCGGGGTTGCCGGCCACTTCGCTCCACTTGCCCCGAGCTTTGGGAAACGCCTGTCCCCGCCCAGCTACAGGAGGGTTGTGATGGGGAAAATTAGAGCTCCTCCTACTAACGCGGTCCTAGCTATTCCAGCCACTCTGTCCTGGGAGGGCCACCAGCATCGGGTCCAGGCTATGATCGATTCCGGTGCCGCAGGTGATTTTATGGATGTAACCTTGGCTAAGGAACTTAAGATCCCTACCCAACTACTTCCTCAACCCCAGGCAGTTACAGCCTTAGATGGCAGACCTCTGGAACCAGGAAAAGTTACTGAGGCGACTCAGTCCCTGCGACTTACCATCTCTCAACACCAGCAGGAGGAGACCTTCTATCTCATTGACTCTCCCGAGTATCCTATTATCCTGGGTCACCCTTGGCTATGCAGACATAATCCCCAGATCGACTGGCCTACTGGCACCATTCTTAGCTGGGGTCCCACTTGCCAACTCACCTGCATGCTTCAGAGTTCCTCAGCCCCTAGTACCCAGTTTCAAGAGTCTGTTGACGTCTCCCGAGTCCCCAGTGTTTACCATCGGTTCAAGGCAGTGTTCAGCAAGGCCCGGGCTACTGCCTTACCGCCTCATCGCACTTATGACTGTGCCATTGATCTACTCCCTGGGTGCTGCCCTCCCTAGAGGTCGGATCTTTTCCTTGTCCTCCCCGAGCACGCAGCTATGGACACCTACATTAAGGAGTCCTTGGCAGCCGGCCTCATCTATGCCTCTACTTCCCCGGCTAGGGGCGGGCTTTTTTGTTGAAAAGAAAGACGGGGGTCTGAGGCCTTGTATTGATTACCGGGGACTCAACAAGATCACGGTTCGGAATCGATACCCTCTTCCTCTCATGGCCACTGCTTTTGAGCTGCTTCAAGGGGCTTCCATTTTTACTAAGCTGGATCTCCGCAATGCTTACCATCTCGTGCACATCCGGCCAGGAGATCGAATGAAGACGGCGTTCAACACGCCCACGGGACACTATGAATATCGGGTGATGCCGTTCGGGCTCACCAATGCCCCGCAGTATTCCAAGCCCTGATTAATGATGTTCTCCGGGATATGCTTAATCTGTTCGTCTTCGTGTACCTGGACGATATCCTCATCTTCTCGAGGTCACTGAAGGAACATGAGGGGCATGTTAGCCGGGTTCTCCAGAGGCTCCTTGACAATCACCTCTACGTTAAGCCTGAGAAGTGTGAATTTCATGTTTCTCAGACTCAGTTTCTCGGGTTTATTGTCACTCCCGGGCACCTAGAGATGGATCCCAAGAAGGTCAAGGCGGTCCACGATTGGCCCACACCTGCCACGGTCAAGGAGGTTCCAACGGTTCATTGGCTTTTCTAACTTCTATCGGAAGTTCATCAAGAATTTCAGCTCGGTGGTAGCCCCCTTGCGACGCTTACCAAGGGAGGAGGGACCAAGATTCACTGGGGTCCGGAAGCAGCAGGGGCCTTCGAGGATCTCAGCGCCGCTTCACTTCTGCTCCGATTCTGGTGACCCCTGACCCAGAGAGACCTTTCGTGGTGGAGGTGGACGCCTCAGAGGTGGGGGTGGGAGCCGTCCTGTCACAGAGGGGTGCGGATGGGAGATTACACCCTTGTGCCTTCATGTCTCGCCGCCTGTCGGAGGCCGAGCGCAACTACCACGTGGGGGATCTAGAGTTGCTTGCGGTAAAACTGGCCTTGGAAGAGTGGCGCCATTGGCTTGAGGGGGCTCAGCACCCTTTCCAGGTTCTCACAGACCACAAGAACCTGGAATATCTCCAACAGGCTAAGCGGATGAACCCTCGGCAAGCACGATGGTCCCTTTTCTTTAATCGATTCCAGTTCCTCCTGACTTACCGACCTGGCACCAAGAACGTCAAGCCGGATGCTCTGTCTCGAGTCTATTCTCCCGAGGTACAAGAGAAGCCCTTGGCATCGATTATTCGAGGTCTGGATCGTCGCACCTCTTCAGTGGGAACTAGAAAGAGGGGTACGAGAAGCTCTTGCCCATGAGCCCGATCCAGGCGGTGGTCCTGCCGGTCGCCTGTACGTTCCTCTCTCGGTTCGGGCCGCGTCTTGCAGTGGGGTCATGAGTCGCCCTTGACATGCCATCCTGGCAGTGCTCGCACACTGGAGTTCCTCCGGCGGCGGTTTTGGTGGCCGTCCATCAAGAAGGACGTGCAGGTCTATGTTGAGGCCTGCCCTGTGTGCAACCAGGGAAAGTCGACACGCCAGCGACCCCAGGGACTGCTCCATCCCTTACCTGTTCCTCGAAGGCCATGGTCACACCTTTCTCTGGACTTTGTTACGGGACTTCCTCTATCCCAGGGCAACACCGTCATCCTTGTGGTGGTAGACCGTTTCTCTAAGGCTGCCCGGTTTATTCCCCTGCCCAAGCTGCCTCGGCTAAGGAGACTGCTGAGCTCCTCATGAACCATGTCTTCCGGATATTTGGCATTCCCCTGGACGTGGTCTCTGACCGAGGTCCCCAATTCTCGTCCCGGTTTTGGGGGCCTTCTGCAGGCTTATTGGGGCCACAGCCAGCCTATCGTCAGGATTCCATCCAGAGTCTAATGGCCAAACGGAACGGATTAATCAGGATCTGGAGACCACCCTGCGGTGTATGGCGGCCAGTAATCCCACGTCTTGGGCCACCTATATCATTTGGGCTGAATATGCCCACAACACCCTCCAGTCCTCAGCCACCGGATTGTCCCCCTTCGAATGCCAGTTCGGGTTACAACCCTCCATTATTTCCAGAGGAAGAGGCGCAAGTTGGTGTTCCCTCGGCCCAGCGCTTTGTCCAACGCTGTAGGCGGACCTGGAAGAAGGCCAGGTGTACCCTCCTTCGGACCTCCCAGAGATACCAAAGTCAGGCTAATCGCCACCGCCGGACGGTTCCCTAGTTTCCGAGCTGGACAGAGAGTTTGGTTGGCCACTAAGAACTTGCCCCTCCGGGTCGAATCCAAGAAGCTTTCCCAGAGATACATCGGCCCTTTCCGCATTGCTAGAAAGGTTAACCCTGTTTCGTATCGTTTAGTTCTGCCTCGCTCCCTTAGAGTTAACCCCACTTTCCATGTTTCACTCCTTAAACCTGTCTTGTCTTCTCCTTTTGCCCCCCCACACAGACCCCCGCCACCTCCCAGGATCATAGACGGCCAGCCAGCCTACACAGTCCGCCGGATACTGGACTCCCGGAGGGTCCAGAACTCTCTGCAGTATCTGGTGGACTGGGAGGGCTACGGGCCAGAGGAGCGCTCCTGGGTTCCAGCCAGGGACATCCTGGACCCAGGGTTGATCCGAGATTTTTCGCACCCTGGGGCCAGGGTGTTCTGGAAGGAACGTCAGGAGTCGTTCCTAGAGGAGGGGTCCTGTCAGCTTCCTGCTTCCCCTGTTTGTCTCCTGGCCTCTAGAGGTCAGCTGTGTTCCCCCCTTTGCCTTAGTTCTTCCTCATGTGTCCTAATTAGCTTATCCAGGTCACCTGTGCCTTGTTTCCCCTTGTGTATTTTAGCTGTGTGTTTTCCCCTTGTTTCTCACTTGGTTATTGCGTCCTGACTGTGTGTCTCCTGCTTTGTCTCACCGTGTCAGTCCTAGTAAGTTTTTGAAGTTATCTTTAGTTTGTTTTTCTCCCCTCGTGGAGTTGTTTTGTTTTGCCTCCTGTTTTGGAACATTAAATCTACTTGCCTGGAGTATTGCCTTGGGTGTTTTATTTGGGTCCTACAACATCTCCTCTGTGGCTAAGGGGTAGTACCCCCCAGCTCTACACTTCTGAGACCGGAGTTCTAACCCGGATTTGTGACAGTAAGTCTTCACAAGGTTTTCACACACTGTTGCTGGTATTTTGGCCCATTCCTCCATGCAGATCTCCTCTAGAGCAGTGATGTTTTGGGGCTGTCGCTGGGCAACACAGACTTTCAACTCCCTCCAAAGATGTTCTATGGGGTTGAGATCTGGAGACTGGCTAGGCCACTCCAGGACCTTGAAATGCTTCTTACGAAGCCACTCCTTCGTTGCCCGGGTGGTGTGTTTGGGATCATTGTCATGCTGAAAGACCCAGCCACATTTCATCTTCAATGCCCTTGCTGATGGAAGGAGGTTTTCACTCAAAATCTCACGATAATGGCCCCATTCATTCTTTCCTTTACACGGATCAGTCGTCCTGGTCCCTTTGCAGAAAAACAGCCCCAAAGCATGATGTTTCCACCCCCATGCTTCACAGTAGGTATGGTGTTCTTTGGATGCAACTCAGCATTCTTTGTCCTCCAAACACGACGAGTTGAGTTTTTACCAAAAAGTTCTATTTTGGTTTCATCTGACCATATGACATTCTCCCAATCTTCTTCTGGATCATCCAAATGCACTCTAGCAAACTTCAGACGGGCCTGGACGTGTACTGGCTTAAGCAGGGGGACACGTCTGGCACTGCAGGATTTGAGTCCCTGGCGGCGTAGTGTGTTACTGATGGTAGGCTTTGTTACTTTGGTCCCAGGTCTCTGCAGGTCATTCACTAGGTCCCCCCGTGTGGTTCTGGGATTTTTGCTCACCGTTCTTGTGATCATTTTGACCCCACAGGGTGAGATCTTGCGTGGAGCCCCAGATCGAGTGAGATTATCAATGGTCTTTTATGTCTTCCATTTCCTAATAATTGCTCCCACAGTTGATTTCTTCAAACCAAGCTGCTTACCTATTGCAGATTCAGTCTTCCCAGCCTGGTGCAGGTCTACAATTTTGTTTCTGGTGTCCTTTGACAACTCTTTGGTCTTGGCCATAGTGGAGTTTGGAGTGTGACTGTTTGAGGTTGTGGACAGGTGTCTTTTATACTGATAACAAGTTCAAACAGGTCCATTAATACAGGTAACGAGTGGAGGACAGAGGAGCCTCTTAAAGAAGAAGTTACAGATCTGTGAGAGCCAGAAATCTTGCTTGTTTGTAGGTGACCAAATACTTATTTTCCACCATAATTTGCAGACAAATTCATTGAAAATCCTACAATGTGATTTTCTGGATATTTTCCCTCAATTTGTCTGTCATAGTTGACGTGTACCTATGATGAAAATTACAGGCCTCTCTCATCTTTTTAAGTGGGAGAACTTGCACAATTGGTGGCTGACTAAATACTTTTTTTTCCCACTGTAACTAAAATGTACAGAGGAGTGAAACAACTATCTAAGAAGAGGAGTGAACCAACTATGTAAAAAGCACTCAAGAAATGAACACTGGAATTCATCTTGTAAACAGAGCTGACGACAATCCTAACCCTAACATATTAATTAAATTCACCCTCTCTCCTCCTCCTCTTCCCTCCTCTATTCTAGTTTCCTCCATCAGTCTCCTTCTCTCTTTTATTCTAGTCCCCTCCATCAGTCTCCTCCTCTCCTTTATTCTAGTTCCCTCCATCAGCCTCCTCCTCTCCTTTATTATAGTCTCCTCCATCAGTCTCCTCCTCTCCTTTATTCTAGTCTCCTCCATCAGTCTCCTCTCCTTTATTCTAGTCTCCCCATCAGACTCCTCCTCTCCTTTATTCTAGTCTCCTCCATCAGTCTCCTCCTCTCCTTTATTCTAGTCTCCTCCATCAGTCTCCTCCTCTCCTTTATTCTAGTCTCCTCCATCAGCCTCCTCTCCTTTATTCTAGTCTCCTCCATCAGTCTCCTCCTCTCCTTTATTCTAGTCCCCTCCATCAGTCTCCTCCTCTCCTTTATTCTAGTCTCCTCCTCTCCTTTATTCTAGTCTCCTACATCAGTCTCCTCTCCTTTATTCTAGTCTCCTCCATCAGGCTCCTCTTCTCCTTTATTCTAGTTTCCTCCATCAGTCTCCTCCTCTCCTTTATTCTAGTCTCCTACATCAGTCTCCTTCTCACCTTTATTCTAGTCTCGTCCATCAGTCTCCTCCTCTCCTTTATTCTAGTCTCCTCCATCAGTATCCTCCTCTCCTATATTCTAGTCTCCTCCATCAGTCTCCTCCTCTCCTTTATTCTAGTCTCCTCCATCAGTCTGCTCCTCTCCTTTATTCTAGTCTCCTCCATCAGTCTCCTCCTCTCCTTTATTCTAGTCCCCTCCATCAGTCTCCTCCTCTCCTTTATTCTAGTCTCCTCCTCTCCTTTATTCTAGTCTCCTACATAAGTCTCCTCTCCTTTATTCTAGTCTCCTCCATCAGTCTCCTCTTCTCCTATATTCTAGTTTCCTCCATCAGTCTCCTCCTCTCCATTATTATAGTCTCCTAAATCAGTCTCCTCCTCTCCTTTATTCTAGTGTTCTCCATCAGTCACTTCCTCTCCTTTATTCTAGTCTCCTACATCAGTCTCCTCCTCTCCTTTATTCTGGTCTCCTCCATCACTCTCCTCTTCTCCTTTATTCTAGTCTCCTCCATCAGTCTCCTCCTCTCCTTTATTCTAGTGTCCTCCATCAGTCTCCTCCTCTCCTTTATTCTTGTCTCCTCCATCAGTCTCCTCCTCTCCTTTATTTTAGTCTCCTCCATCAGTCTCCTCATCTCCTTTATTCTAGTCTCCTCCATCAGTCTCCTCCTCTCCTTTATTCTAGTCTCCTCCATCAGTCTCCTCCTCTCCTTTATTCTAGTCTCCTCCATCAGTCTCCTCCTTCTCCTTTATTCTAGTCTCGTCCATCAGGCTCCTCCTCTCCTTTATTCTAGTCTCCTCCATCAGTCTCCTCCTCTCCTTTATTCTAGTTTCCTCCATCAGTCTCCTCCTCTCCTTTATTCTAGTCTCCTACATCAGTCTCCTCCTCTCCTTTATTCTAGTCTCCTCCATCAGTCTCCTCCTCTCCTTTATTCTAGTCTCCTACATCAGGCTCCTCCTCTCCTTTATTCTAGTCTCCTCCATCAGTCTCCTCCTCGCCTTTATTCTAGTACTCCTCCATCAGTCTCCTCCTCTCCTTTATTCTAGTTCCCTCCATCAGTCTCCTCCTCTCCTTTATTCTAGTCTCCTCCATCAGTCTCCTCCTCTCCTTTATTCTAGTCTCCTCCATCAGTCTCCTCCTCTCCTTTATTCTAGTCTCCTCCATCAGTCTCCTCCTCTCCTTTATTCTAGTCTCCTCAATCAGTCTCCTCTCCTTTATTCTAGTCTCCTCCATCAGACTCCTCCACTCCTTTATTCTAGTCTCCTAAATCAGGCTCCTCCTCTCCTTTATTCTAGTGTCCTCCATCAGTCTCCTCCTCTCCTTTATTCTGGTCTCCTCCATCAGTCTCCTCTTCTCCTTTATTCTAGTCTCCTCCATCAGTCTCCTCCTCTCCTTTATTCTAGTGTCCTCCTCTCCTTTATTCTAGTCTCCTCCATCAGTCTCCTCCTCTCCTTTATTCTAGTCTCCTCCATCAGTCTCCTCCTCTCCTTTATTCTAGTCTCCTCCATCAGTCTCCTCCTCTCATTTATTCTAGTTTCCTCCATCAGTCTCCTCCTCTCCATTATTATAGTCTCCTAAATCAGTCTCCTCCTCTCCTTTATTCTAGTGTTCTCCATCAGTCACTTCCTCTCCTTTATTCTAGTCTCCTACATCAGTCTCCTCCTCTCCTTTATTCTGGTCTCCTCCATCACTCTCCTCTTCTCCTTTATTCTAGTCTCCTCCATCAGTCTCCTCCTCTCCTTTATTCTAGTCTCCTCCATCAGTCTCCTCCTCTCCTTTATTCTTGTCTCCTCCATCAGTCTCCTCCTCTCCTTTATTCTAGTCTCCTCCATCAGTCTCCTCATCTCCTTTATTCTAGTCTCCTCCATCAGTCTCCTCCTCTCCTTTATTCTAGTCTCCTCCATCAGTCTCCTCCTCTCCTTTATTCTAGTCTCCTCCATCAGTCTCCTCCTTCTCCTTTATTCTAGTCTCGTCCATCAGGCTCCTCCTCTCCTTTATTCTAGTCTCCTCCATCAGTCTCCTCCTCTCCTTTATTCTAGTTTCCTCCATCAGTCTCCTCCTCTCCTTTATTCTAGTCTCCTACATCAGTCTCCTCCTCTCCTTTATTCTAGTCTCCTCCATCAGTCTCCTCCTCTCCTTTATTCTAGTCTCCTACATCAGGCTCCTCCTCTCCTTTATTCTAGTCTCCTCCATCAGTCTCCTCCTCGCCTTTATTCTAGTACTCCTCCATCAGTCTCCTCCTCTCCTTTATTCTAGTTCCCTCCATCAGTCTCCTCCTCTCCTTTATTCTAGTCTCCTCCATCAGTCTCCTCCTCTCCTTTATTCTAGTCTCCTCCATCAGTCTCCTCCTCTCCTTTATTCTAGTCTCCTCCATCAGTCTCCTCCTCTCCTTTATTCTAGTCTCCTCAATCAGTCTCCTCTCCTTTATTCTAGTCTCCTCCATCAGTCTCCTCTTCTCCATTATTCTAGTTTCCTCCATCAGTCTCCTCCTCTCCTTTATTCTAGTCTCCTAAATCAGGCTCCTCCTCTCCTTTATTCTAGTGTCCTCCATCAGTCTCCTCCTCTCCTTTATTCTAGTCTCCTATATCAGTCTCCTCCTCTCCTTTATTCTGGTCTCCTCCATCAGTCTCCTCTTCTCCTTTATTCTAGTCTCCTCCATCAGTCTCCTCCTCTCCTTTATTCTAGTCTCCTCCTCTCCTTTATTCTAGTCTCCTCCATCAGTCTCCTCCTCTCCTTTATTCTAGTCTCCTCCATCAGTCTCCTCCTCTCCTTTATTCTAGTCTCCTCCATCAGTCTCCTCCTCTCATTTATTCTAGTCTCCTCCATCAGTCTCCTCCTCTCCTTTATTCTAGTCTCCTCCATCAGTCTCCTCCTCTCCTTTATTCTAGTCTCCTACATCAGTCTCCTCCTCTCGTTTATTCTAGTCTCCTCCATCAGTCTCCTCTTCTCCTTTATTCTAGTTTCCTCCATCAGTCTCCTCCTCTCCTTTATTCTAGTCTCCTACATCAGTCTCCTCCTCTCCTTTATTCTAGTCTCGTCCATCAGTCTCCTCCTCTCCTTTATTCTAGTCTCCTCCATCAGTCTCCTCTTCTCCTTTATTCTAGTCTCCTCCATCAGTCTCCTCCTCTCCTTTATTCTAGTACTCCTCCATCAGTCTCCTCCTCTCCTTTATTCTAGTGTCCTCCATCAGTCTCCTCCTCTCCTTTATTCTAGTCTCCTATATCAGTCTCCTCCTCTCCTTTATTCTGGTCTCCTCCATCAGTCTCCTCTTCTCCTTTATTCTAGTCTCCTCCATCAGTCTCCTCCTCTCCTTTATTCTAGTCTCCTACATCAGTCTCCTCCTCTCCTTTATTCTAGTCTCGTCCATCAGTCTCCTCCTCTCCTTTATTCTAGTCTCCTACATCAGTCTCCTCCTCTCCTTTATTCTAGTCTCCTCCATCAGTCTCCTCCTCTCCTTTATTCTAGTCTCCTCCATCAGTCTCCTCTCCTTTAGTCTAGTCTCCCCATCAGACCCCTCCTCTCCTTTATTCTAGTCTCCTCCATCAGACTCCTCCTCTCCTTTATTCTAGTCTCCTCCATCAGTCTCCTCCTCTCCTTTATTCTAGTCTCCTCCATCAGTCTCCTCCCCTCCTTTATTCTAGTCTCCTCCATCAGTTTCCTCCTTCTCCTTTATTCTAGTCTCGTCCATCAGTCTCCTCCTCTCCTTTATTCTAGTCTCCTTCATCAGTCTCCTCCTCTCCTTTATTCTAGTCTCCTCCATCAGTCTCCTCCTCTCCTTTATTCTAGTCTCCTTCATCAGTCTCCTCCTCTCCTTTATTCTAGTCTCCTCCATCAGTCTCCTCCTCTCCTTTATTCTAGTCTCCTACATCAGTCTACTCCTCTCCTTTATTCTGGTCTCCTCCATCAGTCTCCTCTTCTCCTTTATTCTAGTCTCCTCCATCAGTCTCCTCCTCTCCTTTATTCTAGTCTCCTACATCAGGCTCCTCCTCTCCTTTATTCTAGTCTCTTCCATCACTCTCCTTCTCTCTTTTATTATAGTCTCCTCCATCAGTATCCTCCTCTCCTTTATTCTAGTCCCCTCCATCAGTCTCCTCCTCTCCTTTATTCTAGTCTCCTCCATCAGTCTCCTCCTCTCCTTTATTTTCGTCTCCTCCATCAGGCTTCTTTATTCTAGTCCCCTGCATCAGTCTCCTCCTCTCTTTTATTCTAGTCTCCTCCATCAGTCTCCTCCTCTCCTTTATTCTAGTCTCCTCCATGAGTCTCCTCCTCTCATTTATTCTAGTCTCCTCCATCAGTCTCCTCCTCTCCTTTATTCTCGTCTCCTTCATCAGTCTCCTCCTCTCCTTTATTCTAGTCTCTTCCATCAGTCTCCTCCTCTCCTTTATTCTAGTCTCCTCCATCAGTCTCATTCTCTCCTTTATTCTAGTCTCCTCCATCAGTCTCCTCCTCTCCTTTATTCTAGTCTCTTCCATCAGTCTCCTCCTCTCCTTTATTCTAGTCTCCTCCATCAGTCTCCTCCTCTCCTTTATTCTCTTCCATCAGTCTCCTCATCTCCTTTATTCTAGTATTCTCCATCAGTCTCCTCCTCTCCTTTATTCTAGTCCCCTCCATCAGTCTCCTCATCTCCTTTATTCTAGTCCCCTCCTTCAGTCTCCTCCTCTCCTTTATTCTACTCTCCTCCAACAGTCTCCTCTTCTCCTTTATTCTAGTTCCCTCCATCAGGCTCCTCCTCTCCTTTATTCTAGTCTCCTCCATCAGTCTCCTCCTCTCCTTTATTCTAGTTCCCTCCATCAGGCTCCTCCTCTCCTTTATTCTAGTCTCCTCCATCAGTCTCCTCCTCTCCTTTATTCTAGTTCCCTCCATCAGGCTCCTCCTCTCCTTTATTCTCGTTTCTCCATCCGTCTCCTCCTCTCCTTTATTCTAGTCTCCTCCATCAGGCTCCTCCTCTCCTTTATTCTAGTCTCCTCCATCAGTCTCCTCCTCTCCTTTATTCTAGTTCCCTCCATCAGGCTCCTCCTCTCCTTTATTCTCGTTTCCTCCATCCGTCTCCTCCTCTCCTTAATTCTAGTCTCCTCCATCAAGCTCCTCCTCTCCTTTATTCTAGTCTCCTCCATCAGTCTCCTCCTCTCCTTTATTCTAGTTCCCTCCATCAGGCTCCTCCTCTCCTTTATTCTCGTTTCCTCCATCCGTCTCCTCCTCTCCTTTATTCTAGTCTCCTCCATCAGGCTCCTCCTCTCCTTTATTCTAGTCTCCTCCATCAGTCTCCTCCTCTCCTTTATTCTAGTTCCCTCCATCAGGCTCCTCCTCTCCTTTATTCTAGTCTCCTCCATCAGTCTCCTCCTCTCCTTTATTCTAGTTCCCTCCATCAGGCTCCTCCTCTCCTTTATTCTAGTCCCCTCCATCAGTCTCCTCCTCTCCTTTATTCTAGTCTCCTCCATCAGTCTCTTCCTCTCCTTTATTCTAGTCTCCTCCATCAGGCTCCTCCTCTCCTTTATTCTCGTTTCCTCCATCCGTCTTCTTTATTCTAGTCCGCTCCATCAGTCTCCTCCTCTCCTTTATTCTAGTCCCCTCCATCAGTCTCCTCCTCTCCTTTATTCTAGTCTCCTCCATCAGTCTCTTCCTCTCCTTTATTCTAGTCTCCTCCATCAGGCTCCTCCTCTCCTTTATTCTCGTTTCCTCCATCCGTCTTCTTTATTCTAGTCCGCTCCATCAGACTCCTCCTCTCCTTTATTCTATTCCCCTCCATCAGTCTCCTCCTCTCCTTTATTCTAGTCCGCTCCATCAGTCTCCTCCTCTCCTTTATTCTAGTCCCCTCCATCAGTCTCCTCCTCTCCTTTATTCTAGTCCGCTCCATCAGTCTCCTCCTCTCCTTTATTCTAGTCCCCTCCATCAGTCTCCTCCTCTCCTTTATTCTAGTCTCCTCCATCAGTCTCCTCCTCTCCTTTATTCTAGTCTCCTCCATCAGTCTCCTCCTCTCCTTTATTCTACTCTCCTCCATCAGTCTCCTCCACTCCTTTATTCTAGTTCCCTCCATCAGTCTCCTCCTCTCCTTTATTCTAGTCTCCTCCATCAGTCTCCTCCTCTCCTTTATTCTAGTTCCCTCCATCAGGCTCCTCCTCTCCTTTATTCTAGTCTCCTCCATCAGTCTCCTCCTCTCCTTTATTCTAGTTCCCTCCATCAGGCTCCTCTCTCCTTTATTCTAGTCTCCTCCATCAGTCTCCTCCTCTCCTTTATTCTAGTTCCCTCCATCAGGCTCCTCCTCTCCTTTATTCTCGTTTCCTCCATCCGTCTCCTCCTCTCCTTTATTCTAGTCTCCTCCATCAGTCTCCTCCTCTCCTTTATTCTAGTTCCCTCCATCAGGCTCCTCCTCTCCTTTATTCTAGTCCCCTCCATCAGTCTCCTCCTCTCCTTTATTCTAGTTCCCTCCATCAGGCTCCTCCTCTCCTTTATTCTCATTTCCTCCATCCGTCTCCTCCTCTCCTTTATTCTAGTCTCCTCCATCAGTCTCCTCCTCTCCTTTATTCTAGTTTCCCTCCATCAGGCTCCTCCTCTCCTTTATTCTGCTCAGTCTCCTCCTCTCCTTTATTCTAGTTCCCTCCATCAGGCTCCTCCTCTCCTTTATTCTAGTCTCCTCCATCCGTCTCCTCCTCTCCTTTATTCTAGTCTCCTCCATCAGGCTCCTCCTCTCCTTTATTCTAGTCCCCTCCATCAGTCTCATCCTCTCCTTTATTCTAGTCTCCTCCATCAGTCTCCTCCTCTCCTTTATTCTAGTCTCCTCCATCAGTCTCATCCTCTCCTTTATTCTAGTCTCCTCCATCAGTCTCCTCCTCTCCTTTATTCTAGTCTCCTCCATCAGTCTCCTCCTCTCCTTTATTCTAGTCTCCTCCATCAGCTCTCTCTCCTTTATTCTAGTCTCCTCCATCAGTCTCCTCCTCTCCTTTATTCTAGTCTCCTCCATCAGTCTCCTCTCCTTTATTCTAGTCTCCTCCATCAGTCTCCTCCTCTCCTTTATTCTAGTCTCCTCCATCAGTCTCCTCCTCTCCTTTATTCTAGTCTCCCTCCATCAGTCTCCTCCTCTCCTTTATTCTAGTCTCCCTCCATCAGTCTCCTCCTCTCCTTTATTCTAGTCTCCTCCATCCGTCTCCTCCTCTCCTTTATTCTAGTCTCCTCCATCAGGCTCCTCCTCTCCTTTATTCTAGTCCCCTCCATCAGTCTCATCCTCTCCTTTATTCTAGTCCCCTCCATCAGTCTCCTCCTCTCCTTTATTCTAGTCTCCTCCATCAGTCTCATCCTCTCCTTTATTCTAGTCTCCTCCATCAGTCTCCTCCTCTCCTTTATTCTAGTCTCCTCCATCAGTCTCCTCCTCTCCTTTATTCTAGTCTCCTCCATCAGTCTCCTCCTCTCCTTTATTCTAGTCTCCTCCATCAGTCCTCTTCTCTCCTTTATTCTAGGCTCCTCCATCAGTCTCCTCTCCTTTATTCTAGTCTCCTCCATCAGTCTCCTCCTCTCCTTTATTCTAGTCTCCTCCATCAGTTTCCTCTCCTTTATTCTAGTCTCCTCCATCAGTCTCCTCCTCTCCTTTATTCTAGTCTCCTCCATCAGTCTCCTCCTCTCCTTTATTCTAGTCTCCTCCATCAGTCTCCTCCTCTCCTTTATTCTAGTCTCCTCCATCAGTCTCCTCCTCTCCTTTATTCTAGTCTCCTCCATCAGTCTCCTCCTCTCCTTTATTCTAGCCCTCCATCAGTCTCATCCTCTCCTTTATTCTAGTCCGCTCCATCAGTCTCCTCCTCTCCTTTATTCTAGTCTCCTCCATCAGTCTCCTCCTCTCCTTTATTCTAGTTCCCTCCATCAGTCTCATCCTCTCCTTTATTCTAGTCCGCTCCATCAGTCTCCTCCTCTCCTTTATTCTAGTCTCCTCCATCAGTCTCCTCCTCTCCTTTATTCTAGTCTCCTCCATCAGTCTCCTCCTCTCCTTTATTCTACTCTCCTCCATCAGTCTCCTCCTCTCCTTTATTCTAGTCTCCTCCATCAGTCTCCTCCTCTCCTTTATTCTAGTCTCCTCCATCAGTCTCCTCCTCTCCTTTATTCTAGTCTCCTCCATCAGTTTCCTCTCCTTTATTCTAGTTCCCTCCATCAGTCTCCTCCTCTCCTTTATTCTAGTTCCCTCCATCAGTCTCCTCCTCTCCTTTATTCTAGTCTCCTCCTCTCCTTTATTCTAGTTCCCTCCATCAGGCTCCTCCTCTCCTTTATTCTAGTTCCCTCCATCAGGCTCCTCCTCTCCTTTATTCTAGTCCCCTCCATCAGTCTCCTCCTCTCCTTTATTCTAGTTTCCTCCATCAGTCTCCTCCTCTCCTTTATTCTAGTCCCCTCCATCAGGCTCCTCCTCTCCTTTATTCTAGTTCCCTCCATCAGTCTCCTCCTCTCCTTTATTCTAGTCTCCTCCATCAGTCTCCTCCTCTCCTTTATTCTAGTCTCCTCCATCAGTCTCCTCCTCTCCTTTATTCTAGTTTCCTCCATCAGTCTCCTCCTCTCCTTTATTCTAGTTCCCTCCATCAGTCCCCTCCTCTCCTTTATTCTAGTCTCCTCCATCAGTCTCCTCCTCTCCTTTATTCTAGTCTCCTCCATCAGTCCTCTCCTCTCCTTTATTCTAGGCTCCTCCATCAGTTTCCTCTCCTTTATTCTAGTTCCCTCCATCAGTCTTCTTTATTCCTAGTCTCCTCCATCAGTCTCCTCCTCTCCTTTATTCTAGTCTCCTCCATCAGTTCCTCCTCTCCTTTATTCTAGTCTCCTCCATCAGTCTCCTCCTCTCCTTTATTCTAGTCTCCTCCATCAGTCTCCTCCTCTCCTTTATTCTAGTCTCCTCCATCAGTCTCCTCCTCTCCTTTATTCTAGTCTCCTCCATCAGTCTCCTCCTCTCCTTTATTCTCATCTCCTCCATCAGTCTCCTCCTCTCCTTTATTCTAGTCTTCTCTATCAGTCTCCTCGTCTCCTTTATTCTAGTCTTCTCCATCAGTCTCCTCCTCTCCTTTATTCTAGTCTCCTCCATCAGTCTCCTCCTCTCTTTTATTCTAGTCTCCTCCATCAGTCTCCTCCTCTCCTTTATTCTAGTCTCCTCCATCAGTCTCCTCCTCTCCTTTATTCTAGTCTTCTCCATCAGTCTCCTCCTCTCCTTTATTCTAGTCTCCTCCATCAGTCTCCTCCTCTCCTTTATTCTAGTCTCCTCCATCAGTCTCCTCCTCTCCTTTATTCTAGTCTCGTCCATCAGTCTCCTCCTCTCCTTTATTCTAGTCTCCTCCATCAGTCTCCTCCTTCTCCTTTATTCTAGTCTCCTCCTTCAGTCTCCTCCTCTCCTTTATTTTCGTCTCCTCCATCAGTCTCCTCCTCTCCTTTATTCTAGTCTCCTCCATCAGGCTCCTCCTCTCCTTTATTCTAGTCTCCTCCATCACTCTCCTCCTCTCCTTTATTCTAGTTCCCTCCATCAGGCTCCTCCTCTCCTTTATTCTAGTCTCCTCCATCAGTCTCCTCCTATCCATTATTCTAGTCTCCTCCATCAGGCTCCTCCTCTCCTTTATTCTAGTCTCCTCCATCAGTCTCCTCCTCTCCTTTATTCTAGTCTCCTCCATCAATCTCCTCCTCTCCTTTATTCTAGTTCCCTCCATCAGGCTCCTCCCCTCCTTTATTCTAGTCTCCTCCATCAGTCTCCCCCTCTCCTTTATTCTAGTCTCCTCCATCAGTCTCCTCCTCTCCTTTATTCTAGTCTCCTCCATCAGTCTCCTCCTCTCCTTTATTCTAGTCTCCTCCATCAGTCCTCTCCTCTCCTTTATTCTAGGTTCCTCCATCAGTCTCCGCTCCTTTATTCTAGTTCCCGCCATCAGTCTTCTTTATTCTAGTCTCCTCCATCAGTCTCCTCCTCTCCTTTATTCTAGTCTCCTCCATCAGTCTCCTCCTCTCCTTTATTCTAGTCTCCTCCATCAGTCTCCTCCTCTCCTTTATTCTAGTCTCCTCCATCAGCCTCCTCCTCTCCTTTATTCTAGTCCCCTCCATCAGACTCCTCCTCTCCTTTATTCTAGTCTCCTCCATCAGTCTCCTCCTCTCCTTTATTCTAGTCTCCTCCATCAGTCTCCTCCTCTCCTTTATTCTCGCCTCCTCCATCCGTCTTCTTTATTCTAGTCCGCTCCATCAGTCACCTTCTCTCCTTTATTCTAGTCTCCTCCATCAGTCTCCTCCTCTCCTTTATTCTAGTTCCCTCCATCAGGCTCCTCATCTCCTTTATTCTAGTCTCCTCCATCAGTCCTCTCCTCTCCTTTATTCTAGTCTCCTCCATCAGTCTCCTCTCCTTTATTCTAGTTCCCTCCATCAGACTTCTTTATTCTAGTCTCCTCCATCATTCTCCTCCTCTCCTTTATTCTAGTCTCCTCCATCACTCTCCTCCTCTCCTTTATTCTAGTCTCCTCCATCACTCTCCTCCTCTTCCTTTATTCTAGTTTCCTCCATCAGTTTCCTCCTCTCCTTTATTCTAGTCTCCTCCATCAGACTCCTCCTCTCCTTTATTCTAGTCTCCTCCATCAGTCTCCTCCTCTCCTTTATTCTAGTCTCCTCCATCAGGCTCCTCCTCTCCTTTATTCTAGTCTCCTCCATCAGTCTCCTCCTCTCCTTTATTCTAGTTCCCTCCATCAGGCTCCTCCTCTCCTTTATTCTAGTATTCTCCAGCAGTCTCCTCCTCTCCTTTATTCTAGTCTCCTCCATCAGTCTCCTCCTCTCCTTTATTCTAGTCCCCTCCATCAGTCTCATCCTCTCCTTTATTCTAGTCCCCTCCATCAGTCTCCTCCTCTCCTTTATTCTAGTTCCCTCCATCAGGCTCCTCCTCTCCTTTATTCTAGTATTCTCCATCAGTCTCCTCCTCTCCTTTATTCTAGTCTCCTCCATCAATCTCCTCTTCTCCTTTATTCTAGTCTCCTCCATCAGTCTCCTCCTCTCCTTTATTCTAGTCTCCTGCATCAGTCTCCTCTCCTTTATTCTAGTCTCTTCTATCAGTCTCCTCCTCTCCTTTATTCTAGTCTCCTCCATCAGTCTCCTCTCCTTTATTCTAGTTCCCTCCATCAGACTTCTTTATTCTAGTCTCCTCCATCAGTCTCCTCCTCTCCTTTATTCTAGTCTCCTCCATCAGTCTCCTCCTCTCCTTTATTCTAGTCTCCTCCATCACTCTCCTCCTCTTCCTTTATTCTAGTTTCCTCCATCAGTCTCCTCCTCTCCTTTATTCTAGTCTCCTCAATCAGACTCCTCCTCTCCTTTATTCTAGCCTCCTCCATCAGTCTCCTCCTCTCCTTTATTCTATTCTCCTCCATCAGTCTCCTCCTCTCCTTTATTCTCGTCTCCTCCACCAGTCTCATCCTCTCCTTTATTCTAGTCTCCTCCATCAGTCTCCTCCTCTCCTTTATTCTAGTCTCCTCCATCAATCTCCTCCTCTCCTTTATTCTAGGCTCCTCCATCAGTCTCCTCCTCTCCTTTATTCTAGTCTCCTGCATCAGTCTCCTCTCCTTTATTCTAGTCTCTTCTATCAGTCTCCTCCTCTCCTTTATTCTAGTCTCCTCCATCAGTCTCCTCCTCTCCTTTATTCTAGTCTCCTCCATCAGCCTCCTCCTCTCCTTTATTCTAGTCCCCTCCATCAGTCTCCTCTTCTCCATTATTCTAGTTTCCTCCATCAGTCTCCTCCTCTCCTTTATTCTAGTCTCTTCCATCAGGCTCCTCCTCTCCTTTATTCTAGTCTCCTCCATCAGTCTCCTCCTCTCCTTTATTCTAGTCTCTTCCATCAGTCTCCTCCTCTCCTTTATTCTAGTCTCCTCCATCAGTCTCCTCCTCTCCTTTATTCTAGTCCCCTCCATCAGACTCCTCCTCTCCTTTATTCTAGTCTCCTCCATCAGTCTCCTCCTCTCCTTTATTCTAGTCTCCTCCATCAGTCTCCTCCTCTCCTTTATTCTACTCTCCTCCATCAGTCTCCTCCACTCCTTTATTCTAGTTCCCTCCATCAGTCTCCTCCTCTCCTTTATTCTAGTCTCCTCCATCAGTCTCCTCCTCTCCTTTATTCTAGTTCCCTCCATCAGGCTCCTCCTCTCCTTTATTCTAGTCTCCTCCATCAGTCTCCTCCTCTCCTTTATTCTAGTTCCCTCCATCAGGCTCCTCCTCTCCTTTATTCTAGTCTCCTCCATCAGTCTCCTCCTCTCCTTTATTCTAGTTCCCTCCATCAGGCTCCTCCTCTCCTTTATTCTCGTTTCCTCCATCCGTCTCCTCCTCTCCTTTATTCTAGTCTCCTCCATCAGTCTCCTCCTCTCCTTTATTCTAGTTCCCTCCATCAGGCTCCTCCTCTCCTTTATTCTAGTCTCCTCCATCAGTCTCCTCCTCTCCTTTATTCTAGTTCCCTCCATCAGGCTCCTCCTCTCCTTTATTCTCGTTTCCTCCATCCGTCTCCTCCTCTCCTTTATTCTAGTCTCCTCCATCAGTCTCCTCCTCTCCTTTATTCTAGTTCCCTCCATCAGGCTCCTCCTCTCCTTTATTCTAGTCCGCTCCATCAGTCTCCTCCTCTCCTTTATTCTAGTTCCCTCCATCAGGCTCCTCCTCTCCTTTATTCTAGTCTCCTCCATCAGTCTCCTCCTCTCCTTTATTCTAGTCTCCTCCATCAGTCTCCTCCTCTCCTTTATTCTAGTCTCCTCCATCAGTCTCCTCCTCTCCTTTATTCTAGTCTCCTCCATCAGTCTCCTCCTCTCCTTTATTCTAGTCTCCTCCATCAGTCTCCTCCTCTCCTTTATTCTAGTCTCCTCCATCAGTCTCCTCCTCTCCTTTATTCTAGTCCCCTCCATCAGTCTCATCCTCTCCTTTATTCTAGTCCGCTCCATCAGTCTCCTCCTCTCCTTTATTCTAGTCTCCTCCATCAGTCTCCTCCTCTCCTTTATTCTAGTTCCCTCCATCAGTCTCATCCTCTCCTTTATTCTAGTCCGCTCCATCAGTCTCCTCCTCTCCTTTATTCTAGTCTCCTCCATCAGTCTCCTCCTCTCCTTTATTCTAGTCTCCTCCATCAGTCTCCTCCTCTCCTTTATTCTACTCTCCTCCATCAGTCTCCTCCTCTCCTTTATTCTAGTTCCCTCCATCAGTCTCATCCTCTCCTTTATTCTAGTCTCCTCCATCAGTCTCCTCCTCTCCTTTATTCTAGTCTCCTCCATCAGTTTCCTCTCCTTTATTCTAGTTCCCTCCATCAGTCTCCTCCTCTCCTTTATTCTAGTTCCCTCCATCAGTCTCCTCCTCTCCTTTATTCTAGTCTCCTCCTCTCCTTTATTCTAGTTCCCTCCATCAGGCTCCTCCTCTCCTTTATTCTAGTTCCCTCCATCAGTCTCCTCCTCTCCTTTATTCTAGTCCCCTCCATCAGTCTCCTCCTCTCCTTTATTCTAGTCTCCTCCATCAGTCTCCTCCTCTCCTTTATTCTAGTCCCCTCCATCAGGCTCCTCCTCTCCTTTATTCTAGTTCCCTCCATCAGTCTCCTCCTCTCCTTTATTCTAGTCTCCTCCATCAGTCTCCTCCTCTCCTTTATTCTAGTCTCCTCCATCAGTCTCCTCCTCTCCTTTATTCTAGTTTCCTCCATCAGTCTCCTCCTCTCCTTTATTCTAGTTCCCTCCATCAGTCCCCTCCTCTCCTTTATTCTAGTCTCCTCCATCAGTCTCCTCCTCTCCTTTATTCTAGTCTCCTCCATCAGTCCTCTCCTCTCCTTTATTCTAGGCTCCTCCATCAGTTTCCTCTCCTTTATTCTAGTTCCCTCCATCAGTCTTCTTTATTCTAGTCTCCTCCATCAGTCTCCTCCTCTCCTTTATTCTAGTCTCCTCCATCAGTCTCCTCCTCTCCTTTATTCTAGTCTCCTCCATCAGTCTCCTCCTCTCCTTTATTCTAGTCTCCTCCATCAGTCTCCTCCTCTCCTTTATTCTAGTCTCCTCCATCAGTCTCCTCCTCTCCTTTATTCTAGTCTCCTCCATCAGTCTCCTCCTCTCCTTTATTCTCATCTCCTCCATCAGTCTCCTCCTCTCCTTTATTCTAGTCTTCTCTATCAGTCTCCTCGTCTCCTTTATTCTAGTCTTCTCCATCAGTCTCCTCCTCTCCTTTATTCTAGTCTCCTCCATCAGTCTCCTCCTCTCTTTTATTCTAGTCTCCTCCATCAGTCTCCTCCTCTCCTTTATTCTAGTCTCCTCCATCAGTCTCCTCCTCTCCTTTATTCTAGTCTTCTCCATCAGTCTCCTCCTCTCCTTTATTCTAGTCTCCTCCATCAGTCTCCTCCTCTCCTTTATTCTAGTCTCCTCCATCAGTCTCCTCCTCTCCTTTATTCTAGTCTCGTCCATCAGTCTCCTCCTCTCCTTTATTCTAGTCTCCTCCATCAGTCTCCTCCTTCTCCTTTATTCTAGTCTCCTCCTTCAGTCTCCTCCTCTCCTTTATTTTCGTCTCCTCCATCAGTCTCCTCCTCTCCTTTATTCTAGTCTCCTCCATCAGGCTCCTCCTCTCCTTTATTCTAGTCTCCTCCATCACTCTCCTCCTCTCCTTTATTCTAGTTCCCTCCATCAGGCTCCTCCTCTCCTTTATTCTAGTCTCCTCCATCAGTCTCCTCCTATCCATTATTCTAGTCTCCTCCATCAGGCTCCTCCTCTCCTTTATTCTAGTCTCCTCCATCAGTCTCCTCCTCTCCTTTATTCTAGTCTCCTCCATCAATATCCTCCTCTCCTTTATTCTAGTTCCCTCCATCAGGCTCCTCCTCTCCTTTATTCTAGTCTCCTCCATCAGTCTCCCCCTCTCCTTTATTCTAGTCTCCTCCATCAGTCTCCTCCTCTCCTTTATTCTAGTCTCCTCCATCAGTCTCCTCCTCTCCTTTATTCTAGTCTCCTCCATCAGTCCTCTCCTCTCCTTTATTCTAGGTTCCTCCATCAGTCTCCTCTCCTTTATTCTAGTTCCCGCCATCAGTCTTCTTTATTCTAGTCTCCTCCATCAGTCTCCTCCTCTCCTTTATTCTAGTCTCCTCCATCAGTCTCCTCCTCTCCTTTATTCTAGTCTCCTCCATCAGTCTCCTCCTCTCCTTTATTCTAGTCTCCTCCATCAGTCTCCTCCTCTCCTTTATTCTAGTCCCCTCCATCAGACTCCTCCTCTCCTTTATTCTAGTCTCCTCCATCAGTCTCCTCCTCTCCTTTATTCTAGTCTCCTCCATCAGTCTCCTCCTCTCCTTTATTCTCGCCTCCTCCATCCGTCTTCTTTATTCTAGTCCGCTCCATCAGTCACCTTCTCTCCTTTATTCTAGTCTCCTCCATCAGTCTCCTCCTCTCCTTTATTCTAGTTCCCTCCATCAGGCTCCTCATCTCCTTTATTCTAGTCTCCTCCATCAGTCCTCTCCTCTCCTTTATTCTAGTCTCCTCCATCAGTCTCCTCTCCTTTATTCTAGTTCCCTCCATCAGACTTCTTTATTCTAGTCTCCTCCATCATTCTCCTCCTCTCCTTTATTCTAGTCTCCTCCATCACTCTCCTCCTCTCCTTTATTCTAGTCTCCTCCATCACTCTCCTCCTCTTCCTTTATTCTAGTTTCCTCCATCAGTTTCCTCCTCTCCTTTATTCTAGTCTCCTCCATCAGACTCCTCCTCTCCTTTATTCTAGTCTCCTCCATCAGTCTCCTCCTCTCCTTTATTCTAGTCACCTCCATCAGGCTCCTCCTCTCCTTTATTCTAGTCTCCTCCATCAGTCTCCTCCTCTCCTTTATTCTAGTTCCCTCCATCAGGCTCCTCCTCTCCTTTATTCTAGTATTCTCCATCAGTCTCCTCCTCTCCTTTATTCTAGTCTCCTCCATCAGTCTCCTCCTCTCCTTTATTCTAGTCCCCTCCATCAGTCTCATCCTCTCCTTTATTCTAGTCCCCTCCATCAGTCTCCTCCTCTCCTTTATTCTAGTTCCCTCCATCAGGCTCCTCCTCTCCTTTATTCTAGTATTCTCCATCAGTCTCCTCCTCTCCTTTATTCTAGTCTCCTCCATCAGTCTCCTCCTCTCCATTATTCTAGTCCCCTCCATCAGACTCCTCCTCTCCTTTATTCTAGTCTCCTCCATCAGGCTCCTCCTCTTCTTTATTCTAGTCACCTCCATCAGCCTCCTCCTCTCCTTTATTCTAGTCTCCTCCATCAATCTCCTCTTCTCCTTTATTCTAGTCTCCTCCATCAGTCTCCTCCTCTCCTTTATTCTAGTCTCCTGCATCAGTCTCCTCTCCTTTATTCTAGTCTCTTCTATCAGTCTCCTCCTCTCCTTTATTCTAGTCTCCTCCATCAGTCTCCTCTCCTTTATTCTAGTTCCCTCCATCAGACTTCTTTATTCTAGTCTCCTCCATCAGTCTCCTCCTCTCCTTTATTCTAGTCTCCTCCATCAGTCTCCTCCTCTCCTTTATTCTAGTCTCCTCCATCACTCTCCTCCTCTTCCTTTATTCTAGTGTCCTCCATCAGTCTCCTCCTCTCCTTTATTCTAGTCTCCTCAATCAGACTCCTCCTCTCCTTTATTCTAGCCTCCTCCATCAGTCTCCTCCTCTCCTTTATTCTATTCTCCTCCATCAGTCTCCTCCTCTCCTTTATTCTAGTCTCCTCCACCAGTCTCATCCTCTCCTTTATTCTAGTCTCCTCCATCAGTCTCCTCCTCTCCTTTATTCTAGTCTCCTCCATCAATCTCCTCTTCTCCTTTATTCTAGGCTCCTCCATCAGTCTCCTCCCTCTCCTTTATTCTAGTCTCCTGCATCAGTCTCCTCTCCTTTATTCTAGTCTCTTCTATCAGTCTCCTCCTCTCCTTTATTCTAGTCTCCTCCATCAGTCTCCTCCTCTCCTTTATTCTAGTCTCCTCCATCAGCCTCCTCCTCTCCTTTATTCTAGTCCCCTCCATCAGTCTCCTCTTCTCCATTATTCTAGTTTCCTCCATCAGTCTCCTCCTCTCCTTTATTCTAGTCTCTTCCATCAGGCTCCTCCTCTCTCTTTATTCTAGTCTCCTCCATCAGTCTCCTCTCTCCTTTATTCTAGTCTCTTCCATCAGTCTCCTCCTCTCCTTTATTCTAGTCTCCTCCATCAGTCTCCTCCTCTCCTTTATTCTAGTCCCCTCCATCAGACTCCTCCTCTCCTTTATTCTAGTCTCCTCCATCAGTCTCCTCCTCTCCTTTATTCTCGTCTCCTCCATCAGTCTCCTCCTCTCCTTTATTCTAGTCTCTCCATCAGTCTCCTCCTCTCCTTTATTTCGTCTCCTCCATCGTCTCCTCCTCTCCTTTATTCTCGTCTCCTCAATCCGTCTTCTTTAATCTAGTCCGCTCCATCAGTCACCTTCTCTCCTTTATTCTAGTCTCCTCCATCAGTCTCCTCCTCTCCTTTATTCTAGTCTCCTACATCAGTCTCCTCCTCTCCTTTATTCTCGTCTCCTCCATCCGTCTTCTTTATTCTATTCCGCTCCATCAGTCACCTTCTCTCCTTTGTTCTAGTCTCCTCCATCAGTCTCCTCCTCTCCTTTATTCTAGTCTCTACATCAGTCTCCTCCTCTCCTTTATTCTCGTCTCCTCCATCCGTCTTCTTTATTCTAGTCCGCTCCATCAGTCACCTTCTCTCCTTTATTCTAGTCTCCTCCATCAGTCTCCTCCTCTCCTTTATTCTAGTCTCCTCCATCAGTCTCCTCCTCTCCTTTATTCTAGTCACCTCCATCAGGCTCCTCCTCTCCTTTATTCTAGTCTCCTCCATCAGTCTCCTCCTCTCCTTTATTCTAGTCTCCTACATCAGTCTCCTCCTCTCCTTTATTCTCGTCTCCTCCATCCGTCTTCTTTATTCTAGTCCGCTCCATCAGTCACCTTCTCTCCTTTATTCTAGTCCCCTCCATCAGTCTCCTCCTCTCCTTTATTCTAGTTCCCTCCATCAGGCTCCTCCTCTCCTTTATTCTAGTATTCTCCATCAGTCTCCTCCTCTCCTTTATTCTAGTCTCCTCCATCAGTCTCATCCTCTCCTTTATTCTGTCCCTCCATCAGACTCCTCCTCTCCTTTATTCTAGTCTCCTCCATCAGGCTCCTCCTCTTCTTTATTCTAGTCACCTCCATCAGCCTCCTCCTCTCCTTTATTCTAGTCTCCTCCATCAATCTCCTCTTCTCCTTTATTCTAGTCTCCTCCATCAGTCTCCTCCTCTCCTTTATTCTAGTCTCCTGCATCAGTCTCCTCTCCTTTATTCTAGTCTCTTCTATCAGTCTCCTCCTCTCCTTTATTCTAGTCTCCTCCATCAGTCTCCTCTCCTTTATTCTAGTTCCCTCCATCAGACTTCTTTATTCTAGTCTCCTCCATCAGTCTCCTCCTCTCCTTTATTCTAGTCTCCTCCATCAGTCTCCTCCTCTCCTTTATTCTAGTCTCCTCCATCACTCTCCTCCTCTTCCTTTATTCTAGTTTCCTCCATCAGTCTCCTCCTCTCCTTTATTCCTAGTCTCCTCAGTCAGACTCCTCCTCTCCTTTATTCCTAGCCTCCTCCATCAGTCTCCTCTCTCCTTTATTCTAGTCTCTCCATCAGTCTCCTCCTCTCCTTTATTCTAGTCTCCTCCCACCAGTCTCATCCTCTCCTTTATTCTAGTCTCCTCCATCAGTCTCCTCCTCTCCTTTATTCTAGTCTCCTCCATCAGTCTCCTCCTCTCCTTTATTCTAGGCTCCTCCATCAGTCTCCTCCTCTCCTTTATTCCTAGTCTCCTGCATCAGTCTCCTCTCCTTTATTCTAGTCTCTTCTATCAGTCTCCTCCTCTCCTTTATTCTAGTCTCCTCCATCAGTCTCCTCCTCTCCTTTATTCTAGTCTCCTCCATCAGCCTCCTCCTCTCCTTTATTCTAGTCCCTCCATCAGTCTCCTCTTCTCCATTATTCTAGTTTCCTCCATCAGTCTCCTCCTCTTTTATTCTAGTCTCTTCCATCAGGCTCCTCCTCTCCTTTATTCTAGTCTCCTCCATCAGTCTCCTCCTCTCCTTTATTCTAGTCCCCTCCATTAGACTCCTCCTCTCCTTTATTCTAGTCTCCTCCATCAGTCTCCTCCTCTCCTTTATTCTCGTCTCCTCCATCAGTCTCCTCCTCTCCTTTATTCTAGTCTACTCCATCAGTCTCCTCCTCTCCTTTATTCTCGTCTCCTCCATCAGTCTCCTCCTCTCCTTTATTCTCGTCTCCTCCATCCGCCTTCTTTATTCTAGTCCGCTCCATCAGTCACCTTCTCTCCTTTATTCTAGTCTCCTCCATCAGTCTCCTCTTCTCCTTTATTCTAGTCTCCTACATCAGTCTCCTCCTCTCCTTTATTCTCGTCTCCTCCATCCGTCTTCTTTATTCTAGTCCGCTCCATCAGTCACCTTCTCTCCTTTATTCTAGTCTCCTCCATCAGTCTCCTCCTCTCCTTTATTCTAGTCTCCTACATCAGTCTCCTCCTCTCCTTTATTCTCGTCTCCTCCATCGTCTTCTTTATTCTAGTCCCTCCATCAGTCACCTTCTCTCCTTTATTCTGTCTCCTCCATCAATCTCCTCCTCTCCTTTATTCTAGTCTCCTCCATCAGTCTCCTCCTCTCCTTTATTCTAGTTCCCTCCATCAGTCTCCTCCTCTCCTTTATTATAGTCCCCTCCATCAGTCTCCTCCTCTCCTTTATTCTACTCTCCTCCATCAGTCTCCTCCTCTCCTTTATTCTAGTCTCCTCCATCAGTCTCCTCCTCTCCTTTATTCTAGTTCCCTCCATCAGGCTCCTCCTCTCCTTTATTCTAGTCTCCTCCATCAATCTCCTCCACTCCTTTATTCTAGTTCCCTCCATCAGTCTCCTCCTCTCCTTTATTCTAGTCTCCTCCATCAGTCTCCTCCTATCCATTATTCTAGTCTCCTCCATCAGGCTCCTCCTCTCCTTTATTCTAGTCTCCTCCATCAGTCCTCTCTCTCCTTTATTCTAGGCTCCTCCATCAGACTCCTCTCCTTTATTCTAGTTCCCTACATTATCTTCTTTATTCTAGTCTCCTCCATCAGTCTCCTCCTCTCCTTTATTCCTAGTCTCCTCCATCAGTCTCCTCCTCTCCTTTATTCTGTCTCCTCCATCACTCTTCTCCTCTCCTTTATTCTAGTTTGTCTCCTCCTCTCCTTTATTCTAGTCTCCTCCATCAGTCTCCTCCTCTCCTTTATTCTAGTCTCCTCCATCAGTCTCCTCCTCTCCTTTATTCTAGTCTCCTCCATCAGTCTCCTCCTCTCCTTTATTCTAGTCTCCTCCATCACTCTTCTCCTCTCCTTTATTCTAGTTTGTCTCCTCCTCTCCTTTATTCTAGTCTCCTCCATCAGTCTCCTCCTCTCTTTATTCTAGTCTCCTCCATCAGTCTCCTCCTCTCCTTTATTCTAGTCTCCTCCATCAGTCTCCTCCTCTCTTTATTCTAGTCTCCTCCATCAGTCTCCTCCTCTCCTTTATTCTAGTCTCCTCCACCAGTCTCCTCCTCTCTCCTTTATTCTAGTCCCCTCCATCAGTCTCCTCTCCTTTATTCTAGTCTCCCTCCATCAGTCTCCTCCTCTCCTTTATTCTAGTCTCCTCCATCAGTCTCCTCCTCTCCTTTATTCTAGTTCCCTCCATCAGGCTCCTCCTCTCCTTTATTCTAGTATTCTCCATCAGTCTCCTCCTCTCCTTTATTCTAGTCTCCTCCATCAGTCTCCTCCTCTCCTTTATTCTCGTCTCCTCCATCAGTCTCCTCCTCTCCTTTATTCTAGTATTCTCCATCAGTCTCCTCCTCTCCTTTATTCTAGTCTCCTCCATCAGCCTCCTCCTCTCCTTTTTCTAGTCTCCTCCATCAGCCTCCTCCTCTCTTTATTCTAGTCTCCTCCATCAGGCTCCTCCTCTCCTTTATTCTAGTCACCTCCATCAGCCTCCTCCTCTCCTTTATTCTGTCTCCTCCATCAATCTCCTCTTCTCCTTTATTCTAGTCTCCTCCATCGTCTCCTCCTCTCCTTTATTCTAGTCTCTGCATCAGTCTCCTCTCCTTTATTCTAGTCTCTTCTATCAGTCTCCTCCTCTCCTTTATTCTAGTTCCTCCATCAGTCTCCTCCTCTCCTTTATTCTAGTCTCCTCCATCAGTCTCCTCCTCTCCTTTATTCTAGTCTCCTCCATCAGTCTCCTCTCCTTTATTCTAGTCTCTTCCATCAGGCTCCTCCTCTCCTTTATTCTAGTCTCCTCCATCAGTCTCATCCTCTCCTTTATTCTAGTCCCCTCCATCAGACTCCTCCTCTCCTTTATTCTAGTCTCCTCCATCAGGCTCCTCCTCTTCTTTATTCTAGTCACCTCCATCAGCCTCCTCCTCTCCTTTATTCTAGTCTCCTCCATCAATCTCCTCTTCTCCTTTATTCTAGTCTCCTCCATCAGTCTCCTCCTCTCCTTTATTCTAGTCTCCTGCATCAGTCTCCTCTCCTTTATTCTAGTCTCTTCTATCAGTCTCCTCCTCTCCTTTATTCTAGTCTCCTCCATCAGTCTCCTCTCCTTTATTCTAGTTCCCTCCATCAGACTTCTTTATTCTAGTCTCCTCCATCAGTCTCCTCCTCTCCTTTATTCTAGTCTCCTCCATCAGTCTCCTCCTCTCCTTTATTCTAGTCTCCTCCATCCTCTCCTCCTCTTCCTTTATTCTAGTTTCCTCCATCAGTCTCCTCCTCTCCTTTATTCTAGTCTCCTCAATCAGACTCCTCCTCTCCTTTATTCCTAGCCTCCTCCATCAGTCTCCTCCTCTCCTTTATTCTAGTCTCCTCCATCAGTCTCCTTCTCTCCTTTATTCTGTCTCCTCCACCAGTCTCATCCTCTCCTTTATTCTAGTCTCCTCCATCAGTCTCCTCCTCTCCTTTATTCTAGTCTCCTCCATCAATCTCCTCTTCTCCTTTATTCTAGGCTCCTCCATCAGTCTCCTCCTCTCCTTTATTCTAGTCTCCTGCATCAGTCTCCTCTCCTTTATTCTAGTCTCTTCTATCAGTCTCCTCCTCTCCTTTATTCTAGTCTCCTCCATCAGTCTCCTCCTCTCCTTTATTCTAGTCTCCTCCATCAGCCTCCTCCTCTCCTTTATTCTAGTCCCCTCCATCAGTCTCCTCTTCTCCATTATTCTAGTTTCCTCCATCAGTCTCCTCCTCTCCTTTATTCTAGTCTCTTCCATCAGGCTCCTCCTCTCCTTTGTTCTAGTCTCCTCCATCAGTCTCCTCCTCTCCTTTATTCTAGTCTCTTCCATCAGTCTCCTCCTCTCCTTTATTCTAGTCTCCTCCATCAGTCTCCTCCTCTCCTTTATTCTAGTCCCCTCCATCAGACTCCTCCTCTCCTTTATTCTAGTCTCCTCCATCAGTCTCCTCCTCTCCTTTATTCTCGTCTCCTCCATCAGTCTCCTCTCTCCTTTATTCTAGTCTACTCCATCAGTCTCCTCCTCTCCTTTATTCTCGTCTCCTCCATCAGTCTCCTCCTCTCCTTTATTCTCGTCTCCTCCATCCGCTTCTTTATTCTAGTCCGCTCCATCAGTCACCTTCTCTCCTTTATTCTAGTCTCCTCCATCAGTCTCCTCCTCTCCTTTATTCTAGTCTCCTACATCAGTCTCCTCCTCTCCTTTATTCTAGTCTCCTCCATCACGTCTTCTTTATTCTAGTCCGCTCCATCAGTCACCTTCTCTCCTTTATTCTAGTCTCCTCCATCAGTCTCCTCCTCTCCTTTATTCTAGTCTCCTACATCAGTCTCCTCCTCTCCTTTATTCTAGTCTCCTCCATCAGTCTTCTTTATTCTAGTCCCTCCATCAGTCACCTTCTCTCCTTTATTCTAGTCTCCTCCATCAGTCTCCTCCTCTCCTTTATTCTAGTCTCCTCCATCAGTCTCCTCCTCTCCTTTATTCTAGTTCCCTCCATCAGTCTCCTCCTCTCCTTTATTCTAGTCCCTCCATCAGTCTCCTCCTCTCCTTTATTCTAGTCTCCTCCATCAGTCTCCTCCTCTCCTTTATTCTAGTCTCCTCCATCAGTCTCCTCCTCTCCTTTATTCTAGTTCCCTCCATCAGGCTCCTCCTCTCCTTTATTCTAGTCTCCTCCATCAATCTCCTCCACTCCTTTATTCTAGTTCCCTCCATCAGTCTCCTCCTCTCCTTTATTCTAGTCTCCTCCATCAGTCTCCTCCTCTCCATTATTCTAGTCTCCTCCATCAGCTCCTCCTCTCCTTTATTCTAGTCTCCTCCATCAGTCCTCTCCTCTCCTTTATTCTAGGCTCCTCCATCAGACTCCTCTCCTTTATTCTAGTTCCCTACATTATCTTCTTTATTCTAGTCTCCTCCATCAGTCTCCTCCTCTCCTTTATTCTAGTCTCCTCCATCAGTCTCCTCCTCTCCTTTATTCTAGTCTCCTCCATCACTCTTCTCCTCTCCTTTATTCTAGTTTGTCTCCTCCTCTCCTTTATTCTAGTCTCCTCCATCAGTCTCCTCCTCTCCTTTATTCTAGTCTCCTCCATCAGTCTCCTCCTCTCCTTTATTCTAGTCTCCTCCATCAGTCTCCTCCTCTCCTTTATTCTAGTCTCCTCCATCACTATTCTCCTCTCCTTTATTCTAGTTTGTCTCCTCCTCTCCTTTATTCTAGTCTCCTCCATCAGTCTCCTCCTCTCCTTTATTCTAGTCTCCTCCATCAGTCTCCTCCTCTCCTTTATTCTAGTCTCCTCCATCAGTCTCCTCCTCTCCTTTATTCTAGTCTCCTCCATCAGTCTCCTCCTCTCCTTTATTCTAGTCTCCTCCACCAGTCTCCTCCTCTCCTTTATTCTAGTCCCCTCCATCAGTCTCCTCTCCTTTATTCTAGTCCCCTCCATCAGTCTCCTCCTCTCCTTTATTCTAGTCTCCTCCATCAGTCTCCTCCTCTCCTTTATTCTAGTTCCCTCCATCAGGCTCCTCCTCTCCTTTATTCTAGTCTCCTCCATCAGTCTCCTCCTCTCCTTTATTCTAGTCTCCTCCATCAGTCTCCTCCTCTCCTTTATTCTCGTCTCCTCCATCAGTCTCCTCCTCTCCTTTATTCTAGTATTCTCCATCAGTCTCCTCCTCTCCTTTATTCTAGTCTCCTCCATCAGCCTCCTCCTCTCCTTTATTCTAGTCTCCTCCATCAGCCTCCTCCTCTCTCCTTTATTCTAGTCTCCTCCATCAGGCTCCTCCTCTCCTTTATTCTAGTCACCTCCATCAGCCTCCTCCTCTCCTTTATTCTAGTCTCCTCCATCAATCTCCTCCTCTCCTTTATTCTAGTCTCCTCCATCAGTCTCCTCCTCTCCTTTATTCTAGTATTCTCCATCAGTCTCCTCCTCTCCTTTATTCTAGTCTCCTCCATCAGTCTCCTCCTCTCCTTTATTCTCGTCTCCTCCATCAGTCTCCTCCTCTCCTTTATTCTAGTATTCTCCATCAGTCTCCTCCTCTCCTTTATTCTAGTCTCCTCCATCAGCCTCCTCCTCTCCTTTATTCTAGTCTCCTCCATCAGCCTCCTCCTCTCCTTTATTCTAGTCTCCTCCATCAGGCTCCTCCTCTCCTTTATTCTAGTCTCCTCCATCAGTCTCCTCCTCTCCTTTATTCTAGTCTCCTCCATCAGGCTCCTCCTCTCCTTTATTCTAGTCTCCTCCATCAGTCCTCTCCTCTCCTTTATTCTAGGCTCCTCCATCAGACTCCTCTCCTTTATTCTAGTTCCCTACATTATCTTCTTTATTCTAGTCTCCTCCATCAGTCTCCTCCTCTCCTTTATTCTAGTCTCCTCCATCAGTCTCCTCCTCTCCTTTATTCTAGTCTCCTCCATCACTCTTCTCCTCTCCTTTATTCTAGTTTGTCTCCTCCTCTCCTTTATTCTAGTCTCCTCCATCAGTCTCCTCCTCTCCTTTATTCTAGTCTCCTCCATCAGTCTCCTCCTCTCCTTTATTCTAGTCTCCTCCATCAGTCTCCTCCTCTCCTTTATTCTAGTCTCCTCCATCACTCTTCTCCTCTCCTTTATTCCTAGTTTTAGTCTCCTCCTCTCCTTTATTCTAGTCCCCTCCACCAGTCTCCTCCTCTCCTTTATTCTAGTCTCCTCCATCAGTCTCCTCCTCTCCTTTATTCTAGTCTCCTCCATCAGTCTCCTCCTCTCCTTTATTCTAGTCTCCTCCATCAGTCTCCTCCTCTCCTTTATTCTAGTCCCCTCCATCAGTCTCCTCCTCTCCTTTATTCTAGTCCCCTCCATCAGTCTCCTCCTCTCCTTTATTCTAGTCTCCTCCATCAGTCTCCTCCTCTCCTTTATTCTAGTTCCCTCCATCAGGCTCCTCCTCTCCTTTATTCTAGTATTCTCCATCAGTCTCCTCCTCTCCTTTATTCTAGTCTCCTCCATCAGTCTCCTCCTCTCCTTTATTCTCGTCTCCTCCATCAGTCTCCTCCTCTCCTTTATTCTAGTATTCTCCATCAGTCTCCTCCTCTCCTTTATTCTAGTCTCCTCCATCAGCCTCCTCCTCTCCTTTATTCTAGTCTCCTCCATCAGCCTCCTCCTCTCCTTTATTCTAGTCTCCTCCATCAGGCTCCTCCTCTCCTTTATTCTAGTCACCTCCATCAGCCTCCTCCTCTCCTTTATTCTAGTCTCCTCCATCAATCTCCTCTTCTCCTTTATTCTAGTCTCCTCCATCAGTCTCCTCCTCTCCTTTATTCTAGTCTCCTGCATCAGTCTCCTCTCCTTTATTCTAGTCTCTTCTATCAGTCTCCTCCTCTCCTTTATTCTAGTCTCCTCCATCAGTCTCCTCCTCTCCTTTATTCTAGTCTCCTCCATCAGTCTCCTCCTCTCCTTTATTCTAGTCTCCTCCATCAGTCTCCTCTCCTATATTCTAGTCTCTTCCATCAGGCTCCTCCTCTCCTTTATTCTAGTCTCCTCCATCAGTCTCATCCTCTCCTTTATTCTAGTCCCCTCCATCAGACTCCTCCTCTCCTTTATTCTAGTCTCCTCCATCAGGCTCCTCCTCTTCTTTATTCTAGTCACCTCCATCAGCCTCCTCCTCTCCTTTATTCTAGTCTCCTCCATCAATCTCCTCTTCTCCTTTATTCTAGTCTCCTCCATCAGTCTCCTCCTCTCCTTTATTCTAGTCTCCTGCATCAGTCTCCTCTCCTTTATTCTAGTCTCTTCTATCGTCTCCTCCTCTTCTTTATTCTAGTCTCCTCCATCAGTCTCCTCCTCTCCTTTATTCTAGTCTCCTCCATCAGTCTCCTCCTCTCCTTTATTCTAGTCTCCTCCATCACTCTCCTCCTCTTCCTTTATTCTAGTTTCCTCCATCAGTCTCCTCCTCTCCTTTATTCTAGTCTCCTCAATCAGACTCCTCCTCTCCTTTATTCTAGCCTCCTCCATCAGTCTCCTCCTCTCCTTTATTCTAGTCTCCTCCATCAGTCTCCTTCTCTCCTTTATTCTAGTCTCCTCCACCAGTCTCATCCTCTCCTTTATTCTAGTCTCCTCCATCAGTCTCCTCCTCTCCTTTATTCTAGTCTCCTCCATCAATCTCCTCTTCTCCTTTATTCTAGGCTCCTCCATCAGTCTCCTCCTCTCCTTTATTCTAGTCTCCTGCATCAGTCTCCTCTCCTTTATTCTAGTCTCTTCTATCAGTCTCCTCCTCTCCTTTATTCTAGTCTCCTCCATCAGTCTCCTCCTCTCCTTTATTCTAGTCTCCTCCATCAGCCTCCTCCTCTCCTTTATTCTAGTCCCCTCCATCAGTCTCCTCTTCTCCATTATTCTAGTTTCCTCCATCAGTCTCCTCCTCTCCTTTATTCTAGTCTCTTCCATCAGGCTCCTCCTCTCCTTTATTCTAGTCTCCTCCATCAGTCTCCTCCTCTCCTTTATTCTAGTCTCTTCCATCAGTCTCCTCCTCTCCTTTATTCTAGTCTCCTCCATCAGTCTCCTCCTCTCCTTTATTCTAGTCCCCTCCATCAGACTCCTCCTCTCCTTTATTCTAGTCTCCTCCATCAGTCTCCTCCTCTCCTTTATTCTCGTCTCCTCCATCAGTCTCCTCCTCTCCTTTATTCTAGTCTACTCCATCAGTCTCCTCCTCTCCTTTATTCTCGTCTCCTCCATCAGTCTCCTCCTCTCCTTTATTCTCGTCTCCTCCATCCGCCTTCTTTATTCTAGTCCGCTCCATCAGTCACCTTCTCTCCTTTATTCTAGTCTCCTCCATCAGTCTCCTCCTCTCCTTTATTCTAGTCTCCTACATCAGTCTCCTCCTCTCCTTTATTCTCGTCTCCTCCATCCGTCTTCTTTATTCTAGTCCGCTCCATCAGTCACCTTCTCTCCTTTATTCTAGTCTCCTCCATCAGTCTCCTCCTCTCCTTTATTCTAGTCTCCTACATCAGTCTCCTCCTCTCCTTTATTCTCGTCTCCTCCATCCGTCTTCTTTATTCTAGTCCGCTCCATCAGTCACCTTCTCTCCTTTATTCTAGTCTCCTCCATCAGTCTCCTCCTCTCCTTTATTCTAGTCTCCTCCATCAGTCTCCTCCTCTCCTTTATTCTAGTTCCCTCCATCAGTCTCCTCCTCTCCTTTATTATAGTCCCCTCCATCAGTCTCCTCCTCTCCTTTATTCTACTCTCCTCCATCAGTCTCCTCCTCTCCTTTATTCTAGTCTCCTCCATCAGTCTCCTCCTCTCCTTTATTCTAGTTCCCTCCATCAGGCTCCTCCTCTCCTTTATTCTAGTCTCCTCCATCAATCTCCTCCACTCCTTTATTCTAGTTCCCTCCATCAGTCTCCTCCTCTCCTTTATTCTAGTCTCCTCCATCAGTCTCCTCCTATCCATTATTCTAGTCTCCTCCATCAGGCTCCTCCTCTCCTTTATTCTAGTCTCCTCCATCAGTCCTCTCCTCTCCTTTATTCTAGGCTCCTCCATCAGACTCCTCTCCTTTATTCTAGTTCCCTACATTATCTTCTTTATTCTAGTCTCCTCCATCAGTCTCCTCCTCTCCTTTATTCTAGTCTCCTCCATCAGTCTCCTCCTCTCCTTTATTCTAGTCTCCTCCATCACTCTTCTCTCTCCTTTATTCTAGTTTGTCTCCTCCTCTCCTTTATTCTAGTCTCCTCCATCAGTCTCCTCCTCTCCTTTATTCTAGTCTCCTCCATCAGTCTCCTCCTCTCCTTTATTCTAGTCTCCTCCATCAGTCTCCTCCTCTCCTTTATTCTAGTCTCCTCCATCACTCTTCTCCTCTCCTTTATTCTAGTTTGTCTCCTCCTCTCCTTTATTCTAGTCTCCTCCATCAGTCTCCTCCTCTCCTTTATTCTAGTCTCCTCCATCAGTCTCCTCCTCTCCTTTATTCTAGTCTCCTCCATCAGTCTCCTCCTCTCCTTTATTCTAGTCTCCTCCATCAGTCTCCTCCTCTCCTTTATTCTAGTCTCCTCCACCAGTCTCCTCCTCTCCTTTATTCTAGTCCCCTCCATCAGTCTCCTCTCCTTTATTCTAGTCCCCTCCATCAGTCTCCTCCTCTCCTTTATTCTAGTCTCCTCCATCAGTCTCCTCCTCTCCTTTATTCTAGTTCCCTCCATCAGGCTCCTCCTCTCCTTTATTCTAGTATTCTCCATCAGTCTCCTCCTCTCCTTTATTCTAGTCTCCTCCATCAGTCTCCTCCTCTCCTTTATTTCGTCTCCTCCATCAGTCTCCTCCTCTCCTTTATTCTAGTATTCTCCATCAGTCTCCTCCTCTCCTTTATTCTAGTCTCCTCCATCAGCCTCCTCCTCTCCTTTATTCTAGTCTCCTCCATCAGCCTCCTCCTCTCCTTTATTCTAGTCTCCTCCATCAGGCTCCTCCTCTCCTTTATTCTAGTCACCTCCATCAGCCTCCTCCTCTCCTTTATTCTAGTCTCCTCCATCAATCTCCTCTTGTCCTTTATTCTAGTCTCCTCCATCAGTCTCCTCCTCTCCTTTATTCTAGTCTCCTGCATCAGTCTCCTCTCCTTTATTCTAGTCTCTTCTATCAGTCTCCTCCTCTCCTTTATTCTAGTCTCCTCCATCAGTCTCCTCCTCTCCTTTATTCTAGTCTCCTCCATCAGTCTCCTCCTCTCCTTTATTCTAGTCTCCCTCCATCAGTCTCCTCTCCTTTATTCTAGTCTCTTCCATCAGGCTCCTCCTCTCCTTTATTCTAGTCTCCTCCATCAGTATCCTCTCCTTTATTCTAGTCTCTTCCATCAGTCTCCTCCTCTCCTTTATTCTAGTCTCCTCCATCAGTCTCCTCCTCTCCTTTATTCTAGTCCCCTCCATCAGACTCCTCCTCTCCTTTATTCTAGTCTCCTCCATCAGTCTCCTCCTCTCCTTTATTCTCGTCTCCTCCATCCGTCTTCTTTATTCTAGTCCGCTCCATCAGTCACCTTCTCTCCTTTATTCTAGTCTCCTCCATCAGTCTCCTCCTCTCCTTTATTCTAGTCTCCTAAATCAGTCTCCTCCTCTCCTTTATTCTAGTCTCCTCCATCAATCTCCTCCACTCCTTTATTCTAGTTCCCTCCATCAGTCTCCTCCTATCCTTTATTCTAGTCTCCTCCATCAGGCTCCTCCTCTCCTTTATTCTAGTCTCCTCCATCAGTCCTCTCCTCTCCTTTATTCTAGTTCCCTACATTATCTTCTTTATTCTAGTCTCCTCCATCAGTCTCCTCCTCTCCTTTATTCTAGTCTCCTCCATCAGTCTCCTCCTCTCCTTTATTCTAGTCTCCTCCATCAGTCTCCTCCTCTCCTTTATTCTATTCTCCTCCATCAGTCTCCTCCTCTCCTTTATTCTAGTCTCCTACATCAGTCTCCTCCTCTCCTTTATTCTAGTCTCCTCCATCAGTCTCCTCCTCTCCTTTATTCTAGTCTCCTCCATCACTCTTCTCCTCTCCTTTATTCTAGTTTGTCTCCTCCTCTCCTTTATTCTAGTCTCCTCCATCAGACTCCTCCTCTCCTTTATTCTAGTCTCCTCCATCAGACTCCTCCTCTCCTTTATTCTAGTATTCTCCATCAGTCTCCTCCTCTCCTTTATTATAGTCTCCTCCATCACTCTCCTCCTCTCCTTTATTCTAGTTCCCTCCATCAGGCTCCTCCTCTCCTTTATTCTAGTCTCCTGCATCAGTCTCCTCTCCTTTATTCTAGTCTCTTCTATCAGGCTCCTCCTCTCCTTTATTCTAGTCTCCTCCATCAGTCTCCTCCTCTCCTTTATTCTGGGCTCCTCCATCAGTCTCCTCCTCTCCTTTATTCTAGTCTCCTCCATCAGTCTCCTCTCCTTTATTCTAGTCTCTTCCATCAGGCTCCTCCTCTCCTTTATTCTAGTCTCCTCCATCAGTCTCCTCCTCTCCTTTATTCTAGTCCCCTCCATCAGACTCCTCCTCTCCTTTATTCTAGTCTCCTCCATCAGTCTCCTCCTCTCCTTTATTCTCGTCTCCTCCATCAGTCTCCTCTCCTTTATTCTAGTCTCTTCCATCAGGCTCCTCCTCTCCTTTATTCTAGTCTCCTCCATCAGTCTCCTCTCCTTTATTCTAGTCTATTCCATCAGTCTCCTCCTCTCCTTTATTCTAGTCCGCTCCATCAGTCACCTTCTCTCCTTTATTCTAGTCTCCTCCATCAGTCTCCTCCTCTCCTTTATTCTAGTCTCCTACATCAGTCTCCTCCTCTCCTTTATTCTAGTTCCCTCCATCAGGCTCCTCCTCTCCTTTATTCTAGTCTCCTCCATCAGTCTCCTCCTCTCCTTTATTCTAGTCTCCTCCATCAATCTCCTCCACTCCTTTATTCTAGTTCCCTCCATCAGTCTCCTCCTCTCCTTTATTCTAGTCTCCTCCATCAGTCTCATCCTCTCCTTTATTCTAGTTCCCTCCATCAGTCTCCTCCTCTCCTTTATTCTAGTCTCCTCCATAAGTCCTCTCCTATCCATTATTCTAGTCTCCTCCATCAGGCTCCTCCTCTCCTTTATTCTAGTCTCCTCCATCAGTCCTCTCCTCTCCTTTATTCTAGGCTCCTCCATCAGTCTCCTCTCCTTTATTCTAGTTCCCTACATTATCTTCTTTATTCTAGTCTCCTCCATCAGTCTCCTCCTCTCCTTTATTCTAGTCTCCTCCATCAGTCTCCTCCTCTCCTTTATTCTAGTCTCCTCCATCACTCTTCTCCTCTCCTTTATTCTAGTTTGTCTCAACCTCTCCTTTATTC
This sequence comes from Coregonus clupeaformis, assembly GCF_020615455.1. Classification (NCBI taxonomy): domain Eukaryota; kingdom Metazoa; phylum Chordata; class Actinopteri; order Salmoniformes; family Salmonidae; genus Coregonus; species Coregonus clupeaformis. The sequence continues at coordinate 15,561,807 of NC_059216.1, forward strand.
TAGTCTCCTCCATCAGACTCCTCCTCTCCTTTATTCTAGTCTCCTCCATCAGTCTCCTCCTCTCCTTTATTCTAGTATTCTCCATCAGTCTCCTCCTCTCCTTTATTCTAGTCTCCTCCATCAGTCTCCTCCTCTCCTTTATTCTAGTCCCCTCCATCAGTCTCCTCCTCTCCTTTATTCTAGTCCCCTCCACCAGTCTCCTCCATCAGTCTCCTCTCCTTTATTCTAGTTCCCTCCATCAGACTTCTTTATTCTAGTCTCCTCCATCAGTCTCCTCCTCTCCTTTATTCTAGTCTCCTCCATCAGTCCTCTCCTCTCCTTTATTCTAGTCTCCTCCATCACTCTCCTCCTCTTCCTTTATTCTAGTTTCCTCCATCAGTCTCCTCCTCTCCTTTATTCTAGTCTCCTCCATCAGAATCCTCATCTCCTTTATTCTAGTCTCCTCCATCAGTCTCCTCCTCTCCTTTATTCTAGTCTCCTCCACCACTCTCCTCCTCTTCCTTTATTCTAGTTTCCTCCATCAGTCTCCTCCTCTCCTTTATTCTAGTCTCCTCCATCAGTCTCCTCCTCTCCTTTATTCTAGTCTCCTGCATCAGTCTCCTCTCCTTTATTCTAGTCTCTTCTATCAGTCTCCTCCTCTCCTTTATTCTAGTCTCCTCCATCAGTCTCCTCCTCTCCTTTATTCTAGTCTCCTCCATCAGTCTCCTCCTCTCCTTTATTCTAGTCCCCTCCATCAGTCTCCTCTTCTCCATTATTCTAGTTTCCTCCATCTGTCTCCTCCTCTCCTTTATTCTAGTCTCTTCCATCAGTCTCCTCCTCTCCTTTATTCTAGTCTCCTCCATCACTCTCCTCCTCTTCCTTTATTCTAGTTTCCTCCATCAGTCTCCTCCTCTCCTTTATTCTAGTCTCCTCCATCAGACTCCTCCTCTCCTTTATTTTAGTCTCCTCCATCAGTCTCCTCCTCTCCTTTATTCTAGTCTCCTCCATCAGTCTCCTCCTCTCCTTTATTCTAGTCTCCTCCACCAGTCTCCTCCTCTCCTTTATTCTAGTCTCCTCCATCAGTCTCCTCCTCTCCTTTATTCTAGTCTCCTCCATCAGTCTCCTCCTCTCCTTTATTCTAGTCCCCTCCATCAGTCTCCTCCTCTCCTTTATTCTAGTCCCCTCCACCAGTCTCCTCCATCAGTCTCCTCTCCTTTATTCTAGTTCCCTCCATCAGACTTCTTTATTCTAGTCTCCTCCATCAGTCTCCTCCTCTCCTTTATTCTAGTCTCCTCCATCAGTCCTCTCCTCTCCTTTATTCTAGTCTCCTCCATCACTCTCCTCCTCTTCCTTTATTCTAGTTTCCTCCATCAGTCTCCTCCTCTCCTTTATTCTAGTCTCCTCCATCAGAATCCTCATCTCCTTTATTCTAGTCTCCTCCATCAGTCTCCTCCTCTCCTTTATTCTAGTCTCCTCCACCACTCTCCTCCTCTTCCTTTATTCTAGTTTCCTCCATCAGTCTCCTCCTCTCCTTTATTCTAGTCTCCTCCATCAGTCTCCTCCTCTCCTTTATTCTAGTCTCCTGCATCAGTCTCCTCTCCTTTATTCTAGTCTCTTCTATCAGTCTACTCCTCTCCTTTATTCTAGTCTCCTCCATCAGTCTCCTCCTCTCCTTTATTCTAGTCTCCTCCATCAGTCTCCTCCTCTCCTTTATTCTAGTCCCCTCCATCAGTCTCCTCTTCTCCATTATTCTAGTTTCCTCCATCTGTCTCCTCCTCTCCTTTATTCTAGTCTCTTCCATCAGTCTCCTCCTCTCCTTTATTCTAGTCTCCTCCATCACTCTCCTCCTCTTCCTTTATTCTAGTTTCCTCCATCAGTCTCCTCCTCTCCTTTATTCTAGTCTCCTCCATCAGACTCCTCCTCTCCTTTATTTTAGTCTCCTCCATCAGTCTCCTCCTCTCCTTTATTCTAGTCTCCTCCATCAGACTCCTCCTCTCCTTTATTCTAGTCTCCTCCACCAGTCTCCTCCTCTCCTTTATTCTAGTCTCCTCCATCAGTCTCCTCCTCTCCTTTATTCTAGTCTCCTCCATCAATCTCCTCTTCTCCTTTATTCTAGGCTCCTCCATCAGTCTCCTCCTCTCCTTTATTCTAGTCTCCTGCATCAGTCTCCTCTCCTTTATTCTAGTCTCTTCTATCAGTCTCCTCCTCTCCTTTATTCTAGTCTCCTCCATCAGTCTCCTCCTCTCCTTTATTCTAGTCTCCTCCATCAGTCTCCTCCTCTCCTTTATTCTAGTCCCCTCCATCAGTCTCCTCTTCTCCATTATTCTAGTTTCCTCCATCAGTCTCCTCCTCTCCTTTATTCTAGTCTCTTCCATCAGGCTCCTCCTCTCCTTTATTCTAGTCTCCTCCATCAGTCTCCTCCTCTCCTTTATTCTAGTCTCTTCCATCAGTCTCCTCCTCTCCTTTATTCTAGTCTCCTCCATCAGTCTCCTCCTCTCCTTTATTCTAGTCCCCTCCATCAGACTCCTCCTCTCCTTTATTCTAGTCTCCTCCATCAGTCTCCTCCTCTCCTTTATTCTCGTCTCCTCCATCAGTCTCCTCCTCTCCTTTATTCTAGTCTCCTCCATCAGTCTCCTCCTCTCCTTTATTCTCGTCTCCTCCATCAGTCTCCTCCTCTCCTTTATTCTCGTCTCCTCCATCCGTCTTCTTTATTCTAGTCCGCTCCATCAGTCACCTTCTCTCCTTTATTCTAGTCTCCTCCACCAGTCTCCTCCTCTAATTTATTCTAGTCTCCTACATCAGTCTCCTCCTCTCCTTTATTCTCGTCTCCTCCATCCGTCTTCTTTATTCTAGTCCGCTCCATCAGTCACCTTCTCTCCTTTATTCTAGTCTCCTCCATCAGTCTCCTCCTCTCCTTTATTCTAGTCTCCTATATCAGTCTCCTCCTCTCCTTTATTCTAGTCTCCTCCATCAGTCTCCTCCTCTCCTTTATTCTAGTTTCCTCCATCAGTCTCCTCCTCTCCTTTATTCTAGTCTCCTCCATCAGTCTCATCCTCTCCTTTATTCTAGTCTCCTACATCAGTCTCCTCCTCTCCTTTATTCTAGTCCCCTCCATCAGTCTCATCCTCTCCTTTATTCTAGTCTCCTCCATCAGTCTCCTCCTCTCCTTTATTCTAGTTCCCTCCATCAGTCTCATCCTCTCCTTTATTCTAGTCTCCTCCATCAATCTCCTCCACTCCTTTATTCTAGTTCCCTCCATCAGTCTCCTCCTCTCCTTTATTCTAGTCTCCTCCATCAGTCCTCTCCTCTCCTTTATTCTAGGCTCCTCCATCAGTCTCCTCTCCTTTATTCTAGTTCCCTACATTATCTTCTTTATTCTAGTCTCCTCCATCAGTCTCCTCCTCTCCTTTATTCTAGTCTCCTCCATCAGCCTCCTCCTCTCCTTTATTCTAGTCTCCTCCATCACTCTTCTCCTCTCCTTTATTCTAGTTTGTCTCCTCCTCTCCTTTATTCTAGTCTCCTCCATCAGTCTCCTCCTCTCCTTTATTCTAGTCTCCTCCATCAGTCTCCTCCTCTCCTTTATTCTAGTCTCCTCCATCAGTCTCCTCCTCTCCTTTATTCTAGTCTCCTCCATCAGTCTCCTCCTCTCTTTTATTCTAGTCTCCTCCATCAGTCTCCTCCTCTCCTTTATTCTAGTCTTCTCCATCAGTCTCCTCCTCTCCTTTATTCTAGTCTCCTCCATCAGTCTCCTCCTCTCCTTTATTCTAGTCTCCTCCATCAGTCTCCTCCTCTCCTTTATTCTAGTCTCCTCCATCAGTCTCCTCCTCTCCTTTATTCTAGTCTCCTCCATCAGTCTCCTCCTCTCCTTTATTCTAGTCTCCTCC